>NC_091466.1:71751791-72051791 GCF_027789765.1 Dendropsophus ebraccatus | reverse complement strand
CTATTTTTAGGGGGAGTGATTGGTGCAACTATCCAGTTAGGGATGGCCTGCCCCTTTAAATCACAGAGCCGGTGCGCGCATGCCCTAGGAGGCAGGGACGCATGCGCCGGGCGGTGCAGGAGGAGACAGGAGCGTGGCACAGTTGAGGCGCCCAAAAGGGCCGAAAAGACCGCGACAGCGTACCCCTGAACGTGGGCTCCGGTGCCCACGGGTGTAAAGGGGCAGCGGAACAGTGGTGGCAGCGGCCCGAATCCTGGGACGCCGCCGCGGCCGTAACAACAAGTAGTGAGCATAAACAAAGTCCAGTAAATCAGCCAGCGGTCAAAGCCATAGAATTGAATCCGAAGTGAACCCAAGCCAAATCCTTACTCAATTGAATTGCATAGCATCCCAACATAATCCCATCTGGGCCAGACTATGCTCTGTTAGGGGGTGTAGTTAAACTTAACCTCCTCAACTCCCGCCAGGTTGACTCCTTCATCGGAAATCATGAAGGGGGGTACACCGCTGCAGCACTGATTAGTCTGAGTCTCCTCCAATTAGCCTATCAGCGTCTGCAGCAGTATATCGGCTCAGCCACTGACTGGTTGATTGAAAATGAAGGAGCCAAATTGGTAAAGAAAGAAGATGCAACCTGCCGGGAGCTGAGGAGGTAAGTATAGCCCCCTCTCTCCCAACAGAGAACAGTTTGGACCTCAGAGGGTTAAGTGGGAATGCTATGCAACCAGCCTCTTAACAAGCTGAACACTGCACCAGAACACTCATTTCCATGCTGAAATCCATGTACGGGTCCACTCATCTCTAACCAAACATAGTGCTACTTCTCACATTCGACAGCTTATGCTGAAAGTCACCTGTACAGGTAGGCTTTAAGAACCTGCAGGGGAAAGAGAGGAGATAACTGTATACATTTTGTCCATTGAATTTAATGATAAAGCAGTATGCAGTAAGCTCTTAAGCTCCCTCTATTGGCAGCTGTAAGCAGCAAGAATTCTGTTACCATGTCAATGCAGGAAAATTTGTGCTTATAGTTAGTGATGAGCGAACATCCTGATCCCGAACATAAAAAAAATGATCGTGTTCACCGAACATTCACAACCAAATAGCAAACGTACAGTAGAAGCGTACGTTTCGGTCTACGCACATTCGTATAGATTATCAGGTGCAAAGCACAAATTACGCAGTTGCGTACATCGCGAGATAATCGTTATAACCATTCAGATCATCCAACAAATGGTTCGCGATCGGTGAACATGAACAATTAGCGTCATGTTCGTACAAACATTTACGGACACGTTCGCTCATTGACCAGACAAGGCAAGATCCCTCGTTTCCAAACCTCTAATCTGCCTTTGACGTCAGTTTTTGTTTTGTATTTTTATCTCGCTTTATTTCCGAATTGTAATGTGTGTAGGAACGCGGGGCTGCTTGTTTTCACTCCCCAAGCACGGCTGTAAAGTCATGGCGCTTGCAGCCAGAGCGCGAGCTTCTATTCCGGTCGCTATGATTACACTACGCGCCGTTGTGTGATTGCTATTTTTGGACTTAAGCTCAGTTCATTTTACTCTCTAAAGAGACATTAAAGGTGTTGGCTGCACTGCCAGCAATATTACCCCGTTCTAGATGGATTTGCCTGCCTATATTTTATGTTTTACTTCTGTCTCTCGCAGCAGTAAAATGGTCATCCACAGCCGAAAATGGCCACTAATAAAATAAGCAAAATTAAATATAAACATAATTTGTTCTTTCTGCTTCTGCTTCAGATCTAATAACCGAGAACTAATCCGCAATATTAAAATAGATAATGGAGCAGCTAACCCCCGACAGAGGCATTTACCCAACACAGGCAGATTATTTGATTACCTACTTTTATTGCATGTATGACCTGCTGGATAGTTTCAGCATTGTAAGATGGCGACATTAACTTTATTCAATGTAATTTCTTGGATTCCCCAGTTTACCGATGCAGCTGTAGTTTTTCCGAATGGTTGCTTTCCTTCATGCTCACACAGCTATGACATAGACAGCAGTTTTTAAAGTCTAGTCCACTAGTCCAACAATTACATCTGTTAGTTCCAGCATGGTCACATCCATGTGCTTCACTATTGTGACTGGATCATGTGATCACCAGCCTGACCCACAGAAAAACCACAGCGCTTAATGTGTCAGAGGAAGTTGGACCAATCATGAAGTGCGAGTCACAGAACTGTACAGGAGAACAGTGACAGAAACTTTTCTATACAGCAGTGTGTATAGCTAAGTGTAAGTGCAGGCACATTACAGAAGCAGCGTGTAAAACTCTGTGTAAGTGCAGGCACATTATAGTAGTGGAGATGATGGGAAACACAAGGACGGACAGAGACATAAGCACATAAATGCAGAACTCTCTGTGCGGGGAGAGAGGGGTTACAGCTATGAAGAGATTACCTCAACAGTCCTGTCCCCTGATGCAAGCCCCAGCCTGAAGTGGATCTGCTATGATTTGAAAGGTAAGGGAGACTTCCTGGATCAGAGTACAGGGCTGTAGACCCCGCTATGTAGACCATGCCCCTCCCCCACTCCCCCTCCCACCCAGTACAGGGAGCTCTTACACCAAAGCAATGCTCTTAAACCAAGTCACAATTTTGAAAAACTGTGAGCTCTTCTTGCAAAATGCTCTCAATTCAAGTTACTCTTAAACCAAGGTACCACTTTATATAGAAAATACCTCTTGCATCGTCTCCAGTTACCCCTGCTGACCGCTGCCACCCCTACTTCTGAGACTTAGAAGTGACAGCCCATTTAGCCAATCATTGACTGAGGAGGAACGGTTAGAGATTGGCTGATGAGACTCCACCCCCTCTCCCTGCATAACAGGGGAATATAAGCTGCAACAAAAAATCATTTCAAAAGGCAAATATGAATCAACATGGTTGAAAACCTAAGCCTGCCACATCGGCTAAAACAGGTAGGCGTAAACAAACACACACATAAATGTCTACCTTACTCTCATAATAGCCTATGCTGCACTATTTAAGCAAAAATAAAAATAAAATTTAAAGAATTCCAGGAGTGTTTTTAAGGCATGGGGAGGGGCAAGCTTGGGGCTTAAAGAGTACCTGTCATTATGATTCCTCACAGTCGTTCCTGCCTCCAGAAGTTTGCTTAACTATGGATATGACCATGCTGGGTCAGTTTCATTAAAGGGGTACTCCTTGTGCTGATAAAAAAAACATCAATCATAAACATAGTTTTCCCACTTACCATCCCACCTGAGTCTGTCTCAGTTTGAATTTCCCACTGTTTGAGGCTCCCTGAAGCTCCAGTTGTTGTCTTCATTTTTATTCACTTCCTGGTTTGGGGTTTCCCATGATGCACTTAGTCTCCTGTGATGTCTAACTGACTCTGTAAAACTGTTACATGGCTTACAGCTTCCTCAGCCAATCAGAGCTGAGCAACCTGAGTCATCTGACAAAGGGTGTCTGGCTTAACAGGGCTTAGACCCGCCTCCCTCTCGATGATGTCATTGTCACAAAATGGCTTCCACATAGCAGCCTGGGGTCAACAGTCATTAGGTAAGAATGATTTTACTTCACTTCCTGGTGGGGGGTTGAGTGGGGAAAGATAGGGAAGTACCCCTTTAAATTATGAAAGCAGAAGACAGAATCTCAGCACCATATGGCAGTATATGGAGTAAA
The DNA here is from genome assembly GCF_027789765.1 of Dendropsophus ebraccatus. NCBI lineage: Eukaryota > Metazoa > Chordata > Amphibia > Anura > Hylidae > Dendropsophus > Dendropsophus ebraccatus. Next base: position 72,048,114 of record NC_091466.1, on the reverse strand, counting down.
CCTCCCCCCCCCCCAAAAAAAAAGTGTATAATAGAAAAGATTTCTATCTTAAAACCTGAGCCATAACTTATTCATATTCCCTCTGTAGGATCATTGACCATAATCAACCTCCTTCTTCCCACTGTAAACCTCTCACATCAGTGATTACTTTGCAATGGATATTCCCACTCGGAGTAAATTAACAGTCAAGATTGTTTGATAAATAGCCCCAATTATGGGCCATTGAATGGGAGTTCCTTCTCCTATTCCAGTCCTCATAGAAGATGTAAATTGCTTTCGGTGGTGAGTTACTCGCAGCAAATAAGCTGTAAAAAGCCACTTTCCATTTGACCTTTACTCTACAAATCGTTCTATTCAGGAACTGGATGCCAGTTTGTTTGAATTCAATTAATTGTTACATAATTAATCCGCTGATTAAAACGGATGGAGAAGCCGCGTTTACTCCTTTCAATAATTGATTTGTTTAACTAGCTTGAATTGCATAGTTACAGATCAGTTTGTGGCTCGTTGTTGGCTAATGGTTTCGGGTAGGATATCAGTGGTGGCGTTTTGGGAAGGATGCAGTAATAGGAGAAGAATAAATCCATAAGACTTGATTTCGGCCAATTTGAAAATTTAAATTTGTCTATCGATAAAGACCTTGAAGATATTCTATTCCGGGAGGAAGATCCCACAATCGAGGCCCAATTTACTCATCAAAATAGAAAGTGGTTAAAAGAAGCAGAAGATGAACTGACGTGTCCATTACCAAACTGTCAGCAGCGGCAAACACAACCAGACAGTGGGCCCTGATCTAATCCCACCCACTGTCCCTGCCTAATTGCCTCAGTCGACCCTAGGCGGTCGCGGACAACCACGAAGACGTTCCCTGTACTGAATACGTGGAACACAAAACACGACAGACGGACAAAACACAATAGAGAGTAGTCAACACAGCCAGATCAAACCACACGGGCAACGCAGTACAGAATCGGCAAGCAAAGAATAGTCACGGTCAGGCGGAGGGTCAAGAACACGAGAAGACAAGCAGAAAGGGATATAGGAAAGGGAACGCTGGGACGGAGCAGGGGAGCTGGGACTAGACGAACTAATAGCCAGCGATACCCTGCTGGCAATACAAACATTTTATACTGGACCAGGAGCCCGGACCAAAGGCTGATTGGTCCGGCCTCCTGAGTCCAGTCTCACTGCAGCTGGTGCACTGCAGGCTGAGCGGCCGGGCGACCTGTCACTCAGCCTGAGTGCAAGACACTTCAGCTGCGAGCCGGCCGGCTGACGATCACGTGACACCACGGCGTCCCCGGTTGCTAGGGACGCCGTCGGGTCTCCGTGACGTCACTCGGCTCCGGCGGGCGGAGCAGCGGCGCGCTCCTGAGCCGTCAGCCGGAGCCGAGCTAGAGGAAGACGCCGCTGGATCCGGACAAGGTAAGTTCCTGACACAAACATTACATGGACTGCCCATAATTTTTTTTATAATTCTTAAAGGGAATATTTAAAAAAAAAATCCCCCCCCCCCCCCCCACAATTTTAAAGAGTACCTGTCATTTAACATTTTGACATGCCATCAATTATTGATTGCAGGAAACCCATTGTGATCAGAAGATATAGCTGGGGAAATAGCATGGCAGCAGCACGATCCATTCCCCAGCCACTCGCTTATTGCGAAAATGTGGTCTCAGAGACTCACACATTGTCAGAATTAGTTATGGAGATACGGCCGGGAGCGGGATGCGCTGTTGTTGTACTCTCACACTCTCGTCTATGTTGTATCTCTGGTTCACAGCGGGTCTCCCTGCTGAGATCAATAATTTTTGACATGCCTGATGACATGTCAAAAGTTATTTTTAATGACAGATACACTTTTAGGCCACCTTCACACAACGTATGACCACGGCCATTCTGTGACGTACCGGCTAGGATAAACTTAATTTCTATTGAATTGGGATCCGCGTTGCCCGCATCCCAATTCACTCTCCATTGTGTGCACTGTCAATGAATAGCAGCCACACAAAACTTTAATGAATAGCAGCCACACAAAACTGACATGTCAGTTTTCGTTGTGGCCGCTAGGTATCCAAGCCAGAGTGTACACTATGGGGAAGATTTATCAAAGGGTGTAAAATTTCGACTGTTGCAAACTGCCCACAGCAGTTGTGGATTGGTTGCTGAGGACAGTTTGCACCAGAACTTGGACCCCCTGCAATATCTTACTTGTCCCCTATCCTATGGAATCTCTTTAAGAAACATAAGATTAACTCCACATGGTTCATTTTGTCTGTCCATAAAGGAGAAGTCCAGCCATTTTAACTAACTCACAGCATGCAGGGGCAGGGCTGAACATAATAACCAAGCACTAGTTACCTCTCCATGTGTCATGAGTTGTGATGAGATCATGACACAAGGGAAAATGCTGACCCATGTAATGGATTGCCTGCTCAGCCAGTTGGTGACTGCAGTGGTGTCCCATCCCAGTCACTGACTGCCTGAGCGGCCAGTCCATCAACCGGGTTTTGACATCAGCTGAGATATCCTGGAGTCCCGGAGCAGCGAACCAACGCTGGAGAGCAATGGGGAGAGGTGAGTAATGATGGTTTATTATGTTCCCCTCTGTCCCTGCCTTTAAAAAAAAAATATGGAACCAAATCCTTGTTTTACAGCCAGTCCTCTAGCTGAACCCACCTTCTCCAGCCACCAGTAGTCGAATGGCGATAGTTCAGAAGTTTGTAAAACCTAAGCCTCTATTCCACGGGACAACTATAAGGAGCAAACGAGCGCTGTTGGGTATTACACTCGGCGGCAGCGAGCGGATAAGTGCAAGGGGGGGGGGGTGATCTCTAGATCCAGGCAGCCCATAGCATTTAGCAGTGGTCATGCGACCGACGCTCCTATTCCACGGAGCAATGGCAGCAGATCTTTGCTATCTTAGTCGTTTGTCTTTCAACAATGTTATAAGACAAACGACTGCAACGATCAGCCTACGTCGTTTATGTCGGCTGATCGTTGCCTTTTATTACATGGAATGATTAACGGCCGAATGTGCCCGATAATCGTTCCGTGTAATAGGGCCTTTATTGTAAGTTTGCTCATTTCCAATTGGAAGCAATTACACAATGTAAACTTCTCTACTGCCTCTATGGTGCATAAGAAGTTCCCCAAAACATCTTGAATCTTCTTAGGGTATGAAGTAACAGAAAGTTTCTAGATCATATTGTAAATTATTTTCTACCAATGTGTCTATTGCATTCTTCATATTGATGACTAATAAGATTTGTTATATGGCTCATATTGCAACCCACCTTGTAAAGCAAAGAATAACCACAAGGTTGACAATTAATGTAATGTTTTATTTGTTCTTTAGAACGTGGATGACTAAGCTCGATAATTAAGCCTCCTGTATGTGACTCCTACATGGAGCTGCTACAGATTTTTCTCTAACAGGGACAAGTGATGACTTAGAACATGTATCCGGGTTGTTATTACCTAATAGAAGTAATTATAATTATTTCAATTATTAAAATGGTTTTCATGCGATTGTTTGAAGTCCAACAGCTGGGACCCCACTGATCACAAGAATGAAAGTCCCTGAAAGTCTACTGGTGGTTCGTAAGTGGTTAAATGGGAAGAGTTTGGGGGATCAATCCACCATCTGTAGTGCCTTCAAATCCCTTCTAGGTGGCTGACGGGAGGGTCTCAAATATTCATGTGTTCTCTGATTGGTGAAAGTTCAACAACTTGGGTCCCCTACTGGCAGTCGGCAAGTGGTTAAAGGGGATCAGTTGATAGAGTAGTAAGGATCAAGCCACCACTTTTAGTTCCATGCAAATCCAGTTAAGACAGTCAATGGGATGGCCGACTAGAGATGAGCGAACCTGGAGCATGCTCGATCCGAACCCGAACTTTCGGCATTTGATTAGCGGTGGCTGCTGAAATTGGATATGTGGAAATCATGGATATAGTCATTGGCTGTATCCATGTTTTCCAGACAACCTTAGAGCTTTATCCAAGTTCAGCAGATCCCGCTAATCAAATGCAGAAAGTTCGGGTTCGGATGGACTCGAACCCGAACCCGGTTTGCTCATCTCTATGGCCAACCATTCCTAAGTTCTCTATGGGGAGGAGTAACCTCACTGCTTTGGGTCAGGCAGTAAAAAATTATCATGCCCAACCCCTATCTCCACTAACATGATTAGAGATGGGTGGCCTTACAGTAATTGTGGCCGACCCAGAACCTGATAGCTCAGCTGTTGAATAATACTGCCTGGAAAAAATGGATACAGCCTTAGGAGGCCTATGACTCTCAGTGTAGGTTCACACTGCGGAATCCACATGGAGACTTCAAGTGGATTCCACCGGGCGGCCTCCGCTTGAAGTCCTGTCCGTTCCATAGACTCAATAATATTTGCCGGCAAATTCCGCCACCGGCCCAAAGAATTGACAATACAATTCTTTGGACGGACTGCAGAATGTGCCGCTAAATATTACTGAGTCTATGAAATGGGTGGGACTTCAAGAGGAGGCTGCCCAGCAGAATCTGCTTGAAGTCTCCACGTGGATTCCGCAGTGTGAACGTACCCTCATCCTGGATATTTCCAGGTCACAGACTAAAGCAATCAATGGACATGGCATCTGGTTTTACACATAATCAGACAGTAGAAAACTGGGCAGCCGCCATATATCTTATACTGATGGTAAAACACAATGGCCGTGGCAGGATCAGCTGACTTGTATAAAAGTGTATGAAGGGCTTTACGCTTGCCTATTTTTCTACTTCCAACAGACTTTTCGCTACTTGCCCAGTATACCCGACCCCCTTGCCATTGTCAGCAGATAATCCATGTTATTGACTCCACCTGGTTTTAATATTCTGGCTGATATTTAATCATGACTGTACATGCACTTTATCTGCGGCACAGCTTAGGATATAAAGCAAAGGTTTAGTCATTGGAGCAACGGCGGAAGGCAGAAATTAATTACTTTTAATGTAAAATGTCACCCATCACAGAACTTACAATAGGTGCCAAAAGCAGAATTCCATAACTAATATAGCCATAAATATTGTTACAAGACAATTAGAAAATTGGAAAATAAATTAAAGTGGACTTAGACCTATTACCTCAATCTATAACAATTAGGGACTTACTGTACAACGCGTCCAGTGGCTCAATACAATTTGTAAGGGCGACGAAAAAGAACAGAACAATTAATGCTGATTAATTCTGATATTATGTTCATCCCTTTAAGACGCCTGTTGCAGAAATTGGGGATTTTGTAATAAGGTCCGTATACATATTGCTATAATGGCGGGAAAAAAAAAAATTAAATGGATGTATGGATCTATTTGTGTAACTCTGTATACATACACACACACACACATACACAAGGTGGTCCAAATGTAGGTGATTGTTATGTCGCAGGAGATTTATCAAACATGGTGTAAAGTGAAACTGGCTCAGTTGCCCCTAGCAACCAATCAGATTCCACCTTTCATTCCTCACAGACTCTTTGGAAAATAAAAGGTGGAATCTGATTGGTTGCTAGGGGCAACTGAGCCAGTTTCACTTTACACCATGTTTGATAAATCTCCTGTGACATAACCCTATTACACATACTGTCCACCTACTTTTGGACATATATATATATATATATATATATATACAGTGAAATGATAGAATCCAGGGATTTGATCAAATCACAGGAAATTATGAAATGAACGATTGAGGAGTTGCCTGGCTCTTTGTTTGGCGGCGGAGGCGGCCGGGGGAGCAGAGCGACACACCTCCCCAGCAGGCATATGGCGGCAGGGCGGATGGGGGAGAAGAGTGTCACACCTCCCCAGCAGGCATATGGCGGCAGGGTGGATGGGGGAGAAGAGTATCACACCTCCCCAGCAGGCATATGGCGGCAGGGCGGATGGGGGAGAAGAGTATCACACCTCCCAGGCAGCCATATGGTGGCAGGGTGGACGGGGGAGAAGAGTGTCACACCTCCCAGGCATATGGTGGCAGGGTGGACGGGGGAGAAGAGTGTCACACCTCCCCGGCAGGTATATGGTGGCAGGGCGGATGGGGGAGAAGAGTGTCACACCTCCCCGGCAGGCATATGGTGGCAGGGCGGATGTGACGGGGACGAACGGAGAGCGGAACGCACAGGCCAGGGGAGCAGGAGGCGCGGAGCAGGGGAAACGAAAGGAAAGGGCAGCAGAGAGGCGGCGGAGGCAGATGGGAAGCAGAGTGGACGGGCCGGGGGAGCAGGAGCATGTCTCAGGACGGGGCGGATGGGACCGGAGGTGGACGGGGAGTAGAGCAGCACACCTCCCGGCAGGTGCACGGCGGTGGAGGCGGACGGAGAGCGGAAAGGACAGACTGGGGGAGCACAAGGCACGTAGCAGGGGAAACGAGCGGAACGGGGAGCAGAGAGGAGGCGGATGGGGAGCAGAGCGGACAGGCTGCAGGGAGAAGAGAGGTGATACGGTAAGCGAATTCTATGTCACAAGGGGAAATAATAGAGTTCGCTCCATCATTTCCCTGAAAGGGGTCAGTGATTAGATCAATTCCCTAGGGCAATGACGGAACGGCGCAGTCATTTCATTGTTTCTCGGTATTTGATTAAATCCCTGATTCTATCATTTCACTGCAACATACTGTATATATCTCGTAGGTATAGTTAATTAACCATGTTAGAATCTTTCTATATTCTTGTGCCACCTCATAGCCAAGCTATGTACACCCCAAAATGATGACAAGTGAGCCCTGACTGGCGTCCCGACCGAGTCCCTGCCTGCTTACCTCAGACTGCCCTAGATAGCAGCGGGTAACTTGGCGACGTCCCTACACTGAGTAGGTGATGCACAAGATACTATAAGACAGACAAAACACAATCAAGCAGTCCAATGATCCAGGTCATACACTGACAGGTAGCAGTGGTACTGAATCGCAAAACCAAAATCAGACTCAAAGTCAGGGAAGGAGGTCAGGACAGGCAGCAGAATTAAGGCTGTATTCACACGTTCTGTGTTTGCTCTGTAAATGTCTGTCCTGGACAGTTTCCCACATGGAATAAGGCAACAATATAATGCCGGGAGGGGGAAAACGGTTTGAAACTCAGCTGCACTGTAGTAACAGACCCGGAGAGATTCAGTTTCCCCAATTCCGGAATGATATTGTTACATCATGCCTGTCCAGGACAGATATTGACCGTCTGTGTCATCCGTGATTCATGGAGCAAACAATGAATGTGTGAATGCAGCCTAAGGCAGGGTTCACACGATGTAAGACAGCGGCCGTTCTGTCACAGAACGGTCGCTGTCTGTAAAGTTCACCCCCGTGCAGCCGCACTTTACATTGTATGCACAGTCAATTTAGTGCGCCTGTTATTCAATGAATAGCAGCCACATAAAATTGACATGTCAGTTTTTTGTGTAGCCGGGTGGAATCCCGTGTGTATACACTGCCACCATGATTCCATAGAGTTCAATGCAGTTGGCCGTTGTCATTAAACAACGGCCAATGTTTAATGAAAACTTATGTTGTGTGAACGTGACCTAAGGGCTAGTTCACACAGAGCAAAAGTGGCGGAATTCTTTGAGTAGAGAGTGGAGGCTCGCAAGCCCTCCCATAGACACACTGTGTGAGAGTTAGGCAGGCGGAGAGTTTTGTTTTGGCACTTTTGCTCCATGTGAACTGGCCCTAAGAGTAAACAGGAGGATAGCAAGGATCAGTACCAGTAGATCAACCAGGACTATATGTAACAGCAGTGCACTGTGTAGGGTACATAGCAAGGATCATAACCAGTGGATCCACCAGGACTATATGTAACAGCAGTGCACTGTGTAGGGTACATAGCAAGGATCAGAACCAGTGGATCCACCAGGACTATATGTAACAGCAGTGCACTGTGTAGGGTACATAGCAAGGATCAGAACCAGTGGATCCACCAGGACTATATGTATCAGCAGTGCACTGTGTAGGGTACATAGCAAGGATCAGCACCAGTGGATCCACCAGGACTATATGTAACAGCAGTGCACTGTGTAGGGTACATAGCAAGGATCATAACCAGTGGATCAACCAGGACTATAAGTAACAGCAGTGCACTGTGTAGGGTACATAGCAAGGATCATAACCAGTGGATCCACCAGGACTATATGTAACAGCAGTGCACTGTGTAGATCAGTGCTTCTCAAACTGTGAGGCGCCCCATAGTTGTTGGTGAGGCCCAGCTGGGGAGCCAGCTTTCACAAAAGTAACTATGATCTTCCAAATCTCCATTTTAGCAACATTATTAATTTATTTTGTACTTGCTTAATTACTATTAGTATTTTATAGAGCTTGGGAGACAGGTGAAAGCTAGCCCTAGCAATATTTTTAGCTTTTAAATGGACTTTCACCACAGATGTTGAGGCCCAGCACCCTCTTAGTCAGTCTGGTGAGGCCCAGGCATTTACTTGGTCTGTTGGGTGAGGCTCCAGTAGAAACCGTTTGAGAAGCACTGGTGTAGGGTATATGACCAAATAACTAGCAACTGAGCCTTTGAGAAGAACTTATAGGGAATCAGGAGACTGCCCCAGCCCCTATTGGTCCGGGCTCCTAAAACCAATACTCATCACCTGTGTAGGAACTAGCAGCAGTGTTAACTCCAAGATAGCCGGAGCACCCAGCAAGCGGATGGGGCTGAAGATGCAGAGAGAAACAGGACAGTGTTCACACTGCACAATGAACACAAAACCAAGAAAATCAGCACAAGCTGAGGGCTGCACCAAGCTCCACAAAGGGACAGTCCTGACAGTTCATCTACTGTTTGGTTCCATTTGAAACCTGAAATAAAGAATAATAATAATAAAAATATATATATATGGGAGTGTTTTTAAAATTGAGCAAATTCTTTGCCCCCTTACTTTTTTTTTATGCAAATATTCTTTTTGCAAATATCCTGGAGTCACCATGGTCCTTAACTGCTTAATGACTGAGCCAATTAAATTTTTTTCCTTTCGTTTTTTCTTCCTTGTTAGAGACGAGCGAATGTTTGGCTCAGCAGGTTTGCCGAAGTTTAATGGAAAGTTTGAGTTTGTCCGAACTGAACTTTTAACAAACCGCAGCAAATAGCTAAACAGTTGCAGGCATGTAGCTGTTTAACTGTGGTTCCAAAAGCTCACCCATCATACTTACCTGCCCGCATTCTTTTCTGGTCCCTTCTCATCTTTTCCAGTGACAGCCGGATCAGCCAATCTCTGGCTACTGTGCTGTCCTGTCCCAGTCTGCTGGTGATTGGCTGAATGGGCTGTCAGTGTACAGGTGGCTGAAAATATCGGAGACCCACAGAAGGACACAAGGAGACAGATGAGATTTTTTTGTTTTTTGTGCAGCCACCATCTTCACGAACTTGTTTTTGGTTCTGCAAAAAATCTAGGTTCAGGAGGCTCAGTTCACTCATCTCTAATCTTCGTGACAATTCTTTGGGCGGATGGCGGAATCTACTTAAGCATAGAATGCAGTCTATGGCCCGGGCGGAGAGTCAAGCAGGAGCGGGCAGTGGAATCCATGGGATGTTATCCGCGTGGATTCCGTCGTGTGCACATACCCTTCTGACCCTTATAGTGATTTTTTTGGTCTAGGGCTCCTTTTTGTGTCATAGGGTGGCTTCACACGTACCGGATCTGCAGCGGATTTCATGCTGCGAGTTTGCAGCGAAATCGGCTGTGGATCCTGGTAGTGTGAAGTTCTATGGGGTTACATATCCACAGCGCAATATTCTTTCCCCTGCGGATATGTTAACCAGGTCCCTTTAACTCCCGTTGGTCCCCATCAGCCAATCAGTGCGGTCGTGCACTGATTTTTAGGTTATCATAAAATGTATGACAGAACCCAGAAAATATTATTTATGGGGTGAAATGAGAAAAAAAAAGCAAGTTTGTATTCTTGGGGGGATTGCCTTGTCTATGTAATGTACTTAACGGTATAACTGACATTTAGGGTAGCTTCACACGTAACGGATCTGCAGTGAAATCCGCTGTGGATACCTTGTCAGTTATTTTGTATGAGAAGACATACTCGCAGCGGGATGTATATGTAAATGCCCCGTAAACCCCCCGTTGACTGGAGCATACTATACCTGCAATAAATCCGCTGCGGATATGGTACGTGTAAAGCTACCCTAAAACTTTTTCTTTGGAAATAATTATGAATAAAAGTGCACTATTGTGACTATACTGTGTAATTTTTTTTGTGCCATGACCTCTAGTTTTTATTAGTATCATATTTGTGTAGATCAGACATCTTGATCACTTTTCATTCATATATATATATTAACAAAAAAAATCTGCAATCCTGGCATCCCCCCCCCCTTCGTTTACATTGTTCACCATGATACCAAATATGTTTATTTATTTAATTCTTCACGTCTTATGAAGTGCTTCCTATTGGGCAGAAGACCAGTCCATTTTAGAACTTATGTTTCTATTTATTGTGATATTTATAGCTATTCAACTTTATTTGTGAATTTTCACCTATGCTGCTGTTATAGGTGAGAAATTTGTACTTATTCACCCATCTCTGTCCGGCGGCCATTTTGAAGGTACTCAACAGATAAATGACTTTTACCTATTTTAAATAATGTTCGAGTAAAGTCACTGTTAAACAATAGTAGAAATCTGCCAACAAGTAGGCTAGGTACTGACACCAAGGACAGTATGGGAAAATTGGCCCTTGGGGAAACTACAAGACCCATCAATATCAATATCAAGACCCATCAATATCATCAAGCTCCCTTTAACCTCTGTGGCTGATCTCCTTAGGAAATAGTTATTGGAACCGGCCTGTGACAACACTTTACTATTGCTTCAACATACTCTTAACAAGGCTAACGGCACCCAGGAGAGCTGTGGACAGCAGTAGATGACTGATGTGATGAACAATGAGTCATTATATGTCAGTGATCCGCCAATGTCCACAGTTCTCCTGGGTGAAGATAAATCTGTCAGTCACCTTTCAGGGTATGTCAGGTGTCTACAGCTCTCCTGGGTGATGTTAACTCAGTTGGTCACCTGTCAGTTTAAGTTAGGTGTCCTGTTCTAAAACCTTGAAAGGAAGGGGATCCTATGTGATAACTGTATACTTACCTAGGTAATTCAGAGTCAATGCCAGGCTGGTGGACGTCTTAGTAAGGATAGTAATAGGAGGATTGTAATATCCCCTACAGAGTTAGTATGTGATGTACACCAACTGGGTAATTCTTACAACACAGCACATTCAATAATTAGATATAACTGTATGTCTTAATATACCTTACTATTATCAGAAAGATTGCAATATTCTCTATGGAGCCACCATACTGTGTAATATTCTCTATGGAGCCACCATAGACTATGTTCACATGACGTTTTTTGCTGGAGGGCCAATCAGGAGTAGTTGTGTTACCATGTGTTTATGGTTCGGATGTGGATTGGATCCCACCAATTGCAATGTTTTTGGGAGGAGCTATCAGGCTATCACATAAAAGACTGGCTCAGGCAGTGACTGATTAGATCAGGAGTTGCAGCCTTGGCAAATATACTAATAGTAGATATTTGGAAACTGCATGTGATCCCGTAACTGAGTTTACTTATAAGCCCTATTTAACCATTTTAACCTTCTTTTGTACTGCATTTTAAGTTATTAAATATAAGTTATATTTTATGGTGAGGTATACAATAAAGGGTCCCCAGGCTTTTGTGCTTGTGGGTTTGTTTGAATGAATTACCACACACATCCTGAGGACAGGAGTGGCGCTATTTTTGTGCTGTCTAATCCTGGATTACCCCTTTTTATTTGCAATGGTTTGGTTCAGTTTTGCTAATAGCATCAGCATCTCTATAGTAAAACAACCCTGACCGAGCTTCATGTCTAGGATTGTAGCCACTTATAACCGTCTAATGCAATCACCCTGCTTCTTGTTGACTGTGTTATCGAGTAATTGCAAAATCCATAATAGTTGCTACTTTTCTGGACAGGGTTAAAAAGAAAGGTCCAGAATTATGTTTCAGCTGTAGCCTTGGAGAAAGCAGTCAAGGAAAGAGCGAGCTCAGCAAGGTAACCGAGACAGGATGAGCCGGGAGAAGAAAAAGGTATCTGTGCAATCCGTATAGGGTGCTAAGAAAAGTCATCTATCTATCTATCTATCTATCTATCTTTCTTTCTTTCTTTCTTTCTTTCTTTCTTTCTATCTATCTATCTATCTATCTATCTACACAACGAAGTTCCGCAGCACACCAGCGTCAGGTGAAAAAAATAGTGATATTTATTGCATGTGGCATCCTCTGGTGTGCTGCGGAACTTTGTTGTGTATCTACTGGGATCCCTAGCCAAGGGACTTACTCTGTACAGCACCCGCTGCTTGGATTTGGAAGTGCGGCCTTTCTCCTGTTTCTATCTATCTATCTATCTTACCTGACCGCGCTCAATCCCGAGACCCGACGCCATCCCTGGTTGCCAAGGGTGCCGCAGCGCCCAGTGACGCGCGGCAGCTCGGCTGAGTAAAGTCTCGCTTAGCGGAGCAGAATGAGGCTCAGGCTGAGTGGCAGATGCTGCTGCCACCCAGCCTGCAGCTACTCATATGCATTGCTTCAGGACTCAGGAGTCCGGACCAGTCACGTTCTGGTCCGGGCTCCTGGTCATGTATTTAAAAAGCCAGCGGTCAGTTTCTGACCGCTGGCTATTAAGGTTGCCACCCTGATTCCAACTCCCCCTGTCTATTCCTGCGATCCCCGTTCCTAATCCCTCTGCTTACTAGACCTGTTATCTGACCTCCCGCCTGACCTCTGACCATCCGATTGTTACCTGACTTTGTACTGTGTTGCCCGATTGGTTTGGACTTTGACTTGTCGACTTTTCCTTTTGTGTTTGTTTGTCTGTCTTGTTCTGTGTAACACCTACTCTAGCGCAGGGACCACCTTTGTGGGTGTCTGCGGCTACCTAGGGCCGTTTAAGGCAAGTAGGTAGGGACAGAGGGTGGGATCAGCATTAGGGCTCACTGTTGTGTCTTGTCCCTACCTCCCCTGTCCTGACACTCGCATCTATCTATCTCCTATCTATCTATCTATCTATCTATCTATCTATCTATCTATCTATCTATCTATCTTGAAAGTATGTTCAGCAGCACAACAATTCAAGTGTGGGTGCCAGTCGTAGCTTCCAACCACAAAGCTTCTTATATATTATAGTAAATCCAACGGCACTCCGGATATAGTGCACACAAATTCAGGTGTTTATTGTGATGATAAAATAGTTTTTCAGCACAGCAATCAGGAAAAGGCTTCTCCTGATTGCTGTGCTGAAAAACTATTTTATCGTCACAATAAACACCTGAATTTGTGTGCACTATATCCGGAGTGCCGTTGGATTTACTATAATATCTATCTATCTATCTATCTATCTATCTATCTATCTATCTATCTATCTATCTATCTCCTATCTATCTATCTATCTCCTATCTATCTATCTATCTATCTATCTCCTATCTATCTATCTATCTATCTATCTATCTATCTCCTATCTATCTATCTATCTATCTATCTATCTATCTATCTCCTATCTATCTATCTATCTATCTATCTATCTATCTATCTCCTATCTATCTATCTATCTATCTATCTATCTATCTATCTCCTATCTATCTATCTATCTATCTATCTATCTATCTATCTCCTATCTATCTATTATCTATCTATCTATATACCTACCTATCTATCTATCTATATATCTATCTATCTCCTATCTATCTATCTATCTATCTCCTATCTATCTATCTATCTATCTATCTATCTATCTATCTCCTATCTATCTATCTATCTATCTATCTCCTATCTATCTATCTATCTATCTATCTATCTATCTATCTATCTCCTATCTATCTCCTATCTATCTATCTATCTATCTATCTATTATCTATCTATTATCTATCTTCTATCTATCTCCTATCTATCTCCTATCTATCTATCTATCTATCTATCTCCTATCTATCTACCTATCTATCTATCTATCTATTATCTATCTTCTATCTATCTCCTATCTATCTCCTACCTATCTATCTCCTATCTATCTATCTATCTATCTATCTCCTATCTATCTATCTATCTATCTATCTATCTATCTATCTATCTATCTCCTATCTATCTATCTATCTATCTATCTATCTATCTATCTATCTATCTCCTATCTATCTATCTATCTATCTATCTATCTATCTATCTATCTATCTATCTCCTATCTATCTATCTATCTATCTATCTATCTATCTATCTATCTATCCATATATCCTTAAAGGTGACCTGCTATCACAACACTTCCAAGCTGCCTTACCCAGGAGTTATCAGGGTGGTCCCTGATGGCCTCTACCAATCCCGCTGGCCTTGTCAGCACCCCACCGATCAGTGACTGATGAGCTATCATTTTAATGGAGAGGCATGACTTCTAGAGGCCAGACATTGGCGTGTGCTACCCAACGTTTAGGCTATGTTTTAGCTGATAATTATTATTATTCTTTATTTGTAAAGCACTTTTGATACCAGTGCGCTATACAACGTTCTATTTTGCGTTAACAAACAGAACATTGGTACTGGTACATAGGAATAGAGGACCCTACCCACGAGGGCTTACAATCTACAAGGTAATTGGATTGAGACGGTAGGCCAAGGGAGGGCAAGTCAAAGTGTGATGCAGAGTTATTGAAGATTGTAGCCTAGTTTAAAGAGATGTGTCTTCAGGTTGCTTTTGAAGGCCTTCATGGTGGATGAGAGCCGGATGTGTCAGGGTAGTGAGTTACAGAGTATGGGGGAGGCTCAGACAAAATCTTGGAGGTGGTTGTGTGAGGTGAAAATGAGGGTGGAGGATTGGAGGGTCAAAGGTTGCATGAGGATCAGTAGCGGGATATCAAGAGGTATTTGGAGAGGACAGGTTGAGGACGGCCTTGTATGTCAGGGTCAATAATTTTAATTGAATTTGTTGGGCAATGGGGAGCCAGTGAAGGGATTGTCAGAGAGGAGATAGAGTAAGCACAGAAAAACAACAACAATAGCACCCATGGGTATCTTTGAGCTCTATTGTTTTTCTGTGTTTACTCTATTGCCCCATCGGCGTGGTTCCACTCCTGGTTTTGACTAAGCGCCCTCCACGGCTGGATGTTCCCATTGGAACAGAGAGTTATACAGTATCTTTATACAAACGATTCTGGATACAGGTGGAGTGGGAAGGGAATCATTCCATACCCACATACATCGGGCGAGTCTGACCATCATTGTGTTTTTATTCACTGGATGAGCGCTATCCCCCACTGCTATTCTCTGTCACAGAGGAGAGGCAGAGATAGAGCGAGGGGAGAGGTGGATTTACCAGGCAAGAGATTTGAGGATAGACTGGAGAGGAGCAAGGGTGTTAGATGGAAGCCAGAGAGGAGGATGTTACAGAAGTCCAAGTGAGAGATATTGAGAGCATGGACCAGCAGTTTTGTTGAGTCAAAGTCACCAAAAAAGCAGGTTCGGGAAATGATTTTGAGGTGAAGGCGTCAGGAGGTGGTCAGGGTCTGAATGTGCCATTTAAATGATGGTAGAATCAAAGGTGACCCCTAAGGCAGTAGACTTGGAGGACAGGGGACAGAAAGCAGCCATTGACTGTGATTGGCAGATAAGATGGGGGGACGGGGTGAGCTGATGTAATAGGCATAGGTCTTTATACCCAGACCGAGCCCCCCAATGCACACATTCTTCCATTGCTCCATAGCGCCGTTTCTCACACCGTATATAAAAGTTTGTGACTGCTAATTGTTGATATCTTTAATTACTAGATTGTAAGATATCATATCATTTTATTTGGAGAAATAGCCGCACTTACAGTGAATGAGAAGAGATGGAGCAATTTATTAGAAATGAATCACTATTGACACAGTTGCAATAGCCGGGGTGATTTTTATTCATAACACCCACAAGCTAACTTATCTCCTGATTTAATATTTGCCATTATGAAGGGCTTAGTGGCTCATGTGATCTTTCCAGCAGAGGAAAATAATTTGTACTTGAAGAATACAGTCACATCGGATGATTCATGCAATATCTGAAAGCAAACGTGGGGGCAAATAATGCTTAAATATTTAAATGTCTGGAGATTGACACATTGATATTAAAATTGTTCACTGTGTTATTTCCTTCCCTGCTCTATGGAGAGTGGATGTGGAGAGGGGCTCATGTACTCTCTTATTATAGGGGGATAGTAAACAGGAACATGGGCACATACTCCGCTCGGCTGTCAGGCTCTTATTTCCTAAAAATAGAGGCATATCTGATAGGGCAGAGATTGCATGTGACGTAGAATTCATTGAGCAGTGTTTGTTTATGTCTTTCTAGATATAGGTCAGTATGAGATAGTTTGATATATAGATAAAGATGCAGAAAAAGTGGGTTTATTCTACCCAAAACTTGTAACAATTCAACATCCAATAGGATCTTTTTCAAGCAGTGCCCAAAAGATCCCATTGACAGGTCGAAACATAGACTGTATCCATGTTTTCCCGAACTCCCCGGGGCTGTATCCAATTTCTTCAGAAACGGGTAATCGAATGCTGAACGATAGAACTTAAGCTTGCTCATCTCTAATTATGATGTCACTATGCAGGTTGTATAACATGGGGGTATATCCTACTTTGTTTGGCTTGAAAAAGACTTTGAGAGATATTCGAAACATTTTTGTCTTTTTGGCACCTGTGCAGTAAAATTCTTATAAAGTTCTGTTATCACTAATGAACTGAGTGCTGCGTTTTTATTCTTGATTTTTTAGCTAGATGGATATAAGACAAAAAGATAGAATAAGTATAGGCTCCCACTCTGGGTTGTTGTTGAGATTAGGAAAGAAGAAGGAGGAAAAGAATGAGTGAAAGTCAGGGTGAGTTCACACTACGGAATCCGGGCAGATAAGTTCCGGCGGATTCTGTCGCTCGTTCCCATTTGCGGTGGCACACATGTCCACCCGTTCCATAGACAACATTCTATGCCCGAGCCGATTCCGCACTCTGCCCAAAAGAACTGACATGTCTAGTCTTTTGGCGGACGGCGTAATCGGCTCGGCCATAGAATGGTGTCTATGGGATGGGCAGAGACACGCTGTGGCTGTGAACGGGTACGAGCGACAGAATCCACCAGAACTTCTTGACACTGATTCCATAGTGTGAACCTACCCAAAGTGAGGGATAAAAGAAGAAAGGGAGCGAAGAATAAGGGAAAGAGGAAAGAAGTAAGGAAGAAAGGTAGGAAAGCTTAAAGATAGGAAGGAAGGCGAGAAACCTTGAAGGAAGGATTGAAGGAGGGATAGCGCAAAAGAAGGAAGGCTTGAAAGAAGGAAGTTGCAAAGGAAGGAAGGCAGGCATGAAGGCAGGAAGGCACGAAAGAAGGAAGGAAGAAGGATGCGACGGAAGGAAGGCTCAAGGGAAGGAAGGAAGGCTTGTAGGAGGGAAGGAAGGCAGGAAGGAGGGAAGGAAAGCTTTAAGGAAGGAAGGAAGAATGGAAGGCTCGAAGGAGGGAAGATAGGAAAGCTTGAAGGTAGGAAGGAAGGCGCAATGAAAGGCATGAATGAGGGAAGGAAGGCTCCAAGGAAGGAAGGAAGGCTTAAAGGATGGAAGGAAGGCTCCAAGGAAGAAAGTTAGGAAGGCTCAAAGGAGGAAAGGAAGGCCGAAGGAAGGAAAGAAGGCAAGCTCCACCGAGAGAAGGGAGGCCCGATTGAGAGAAGAAAGGCTCGAAGGAGGGAAGGAAGGCTTGAAGGAAGAAGGGAAGGGTCTTTTAAACAAGTTGGTCCTATAATATATAATGTACATTGTTGTGTCTTGTGGTAACCTATTGCATTTTTTGTTCATTTTGTTGACACTTCCGTTGAAGGTGAACCAAGCCCACTCCACTCTGCCGAGCAGGGGGAACTTGATAAATGCTCAAATCTCCCATTGATTTCAAAGGGGTTCAATACGTGAGTCGAGCACTCGAGCATTGAAAAAATGCTCAACTCAAGTAACAAGCATTTCAGTGCTCGCTCAACACTAATAATGTCCAGTGTTCTAATCTATGTGTTATCCTGGCTATACCGTATACCGTCCGCATACCGCACAAGCATCCTCCACCTATATAATGGTGACAATCACTCAGTGGGCTACAAGTATTGTTTATACCACTGAAGCAAGCAGATCTGTCTGACCTCAGGCTGCTCATTTGCCGTCTGCGCTCCTTGCATACTAAATCATTCTGCAGGGATCTTCCTGAAAGTGATGAATTGTAGCTAAATTGTTATTCCTCTAGCAGGCCGACTCATTGGAAAGGCCATTTAACAATAATAAATAACTTGATAAAATGACTTTTAGATAAAAGCCACTGTGTCTGGAAATGTCACCGTATAGGCAATTGTGGCGTGTGCATTAAATACCTGCACCTGACATTCTCCGGCACTGTTAGCAGCGACTGCTCGGGGTGTTTGCATGCTTTTAGAAAAGGCTGCAAATTTCCTTCCCATTTCCAAAATTATAGTGGGTTTCAGCACAATTGAGCTACTGAAAAGGTTGCGTGTGTTCAAACGTTTATGGTTGGAAACTTTTTCTTTTTTTTTTTAAGTGAACCTACCAGAGGGTGGTTGGATGATTGGGAAAACAAAAGGGGCAGTTGCCCAGGGGTCTCATTGCAAAAATCAAAAGCAGACCCCTCTGATGCATGTTCAAGGGGAATAAATAAAAGCTTTATAATTACATCTATCTTCATGCCCTATCATTCTCCTAATCCCACCCCTGAGTCTAATATTTACACACAATTTTAGAATAAAGTTCCCACCCACTTGACTGTTTAGTACAAGGGCAAACAAATAGTAAAACCCCTATATCTTGAGAACCAGGGGGTATAGCAAGATAGTAAAAAAGACCACTGAGGGTGCACATGGCTGTGAAATATTCAATAAAACATCCACTGACTCTCTGAATGAATCTGTCGCTATAATTCATGTTCCACTTTTCACACTTATCACAAAGCTGTTAGGGTGAGGATACACATAGTACTTTTCATACTTTTCATCTTTCTTTTATGCATTGATCCTCCGTTGGAAAGTGTCAAAAATGTGTTCTCAAGCCCCTGTAGTTTTCGGGCTTTAACACTTCCTTGCTCCCTCTCCCATCCCTTTTTCTATGTTATTGATAGCTTCTAACACTGATGTATGTTTCCAAATCTTCCTTGCTCCCTCTTCCATCCCTGTTTCTATGTGATTGATAGCTTCTAACACTGAGCCATGTTTACAAATTATCCCTCTCCCATCCCTGTTTCTACATGGTTCACAGCTTCTAACACTGAGCCTTGTTTCCAAATTTTCATCGCTCCCCCTCCCAACCCTGTTTCCACTTGATGCAAATTGTGTGCAAGAACAAGATTTGTTAATGAAGAAGGGTTGGGTGTGGTGTCCTACCACGGGTGTTACAGTTATATACACATTTTGCAAAAGTCTGTACTTATTGTACTTGTGTGGTGGTGAAAGTAGTACTAAAGTTCACCACTAGATGTCGCTGTATTGTATATGCGTATTTGGAAGCTGCACAGCTGAAGGATGTAAAGGGTCATTGTTTCTTTATGTGTCACCTGAATCTGTAGACCAGTAGGAATCAATTTTCTTCTCTCCTATCAAACTCTTCTGTTGCACTCTTCACCTACTCACAGCACACATTAGTCACATGGGTGGTGGAGGAGCAAAGGTCTTTTCGTGTTACGCATTGTGGAGGAAGGGCGCAAGCTAGATAGCCCTTCACAGTGGTCCTAACTGGGCTATGGCCCTCTGCTAGGTCCCCGTACCTCAATTCAGTTTTAGCTAGAACCCTGTATGGGAAGGACGCAGGACAGTACATCTCTAACAACTTTCTTACAAGTAACGCTACACAGCACTATGCACTTTTAAACCCCTCTTAGGAGAAGACAAGCCAGAGACAACCTCAACCCACGCCGAGGACAAGGAGTGTCACAGAGCAGGATAGTATCCACGAAAGCCAAAGAGCTAGGAACTGATCTAGGTAAAGCAAAGTTGCAGAAAGCCCATGAACTCTATCTTGTAGCACAGGTGTCAGCAGGAAACCCTCAGCATTCTGCTCATCCCAGGTAACAAGGTCTGGGGCCTGTGTCACCCTCTAGGAAGGTTCAGCCAAGTCTGCTGGGCATAAGGTGGTGTAAAGACTAAGCAAAGGTCAATACACGGGCACAGGTCTTCTTCTTCTTACTCTTACTCCTCCTCCTCATCCTCTTCCTCATCCTCTTCCTCTTCCTCATCCTCCAACATCCTGGCAGAGCACAGTACTACCTGGGTTGGGACTCTCACGGCATCATCTTCTCTACTACTCTGCACTTTTACTACAGATCAGGTTGCTGTATTGTCAAGTATTTATCGAGAACTATTGTCAAGTGTGTTATCAAGTGCTTTAACCAGAGAAACCTCATATTGTTGAATCTATACGACCTGCTGCACATTTGCAACTAGTCAACCAGTCTTCCTTACGTTAAAAAGACTCTGTGATTTCTTATTATCCACCGACACAGCAACCCTGGGACACTTCCCCTTTCTGTAGGTGGCAGATCCGATAGTCTAGGAGGGTCACTATAACACTCTGGCCATCCGTGATCACTCTAACCCAAGGAACCCCGCAGCAACCCGGCAGGACACTGACCACAGGGGAAAAAGGTACAACCGGCCTTGTCAAATAAAAGCCTACCAGGCACTGGCGTCACACAATCACACTCCAAGGTTCGGCTGTATCTCGGCCAACCACCTCCGGAGTGGAGTCACACATCACCATCTGGCAAGTGACTGGCCTCTTCTCTGTCATAACACCAAACTGGGGGTTAACCACCACATAGGGATGGGAGTAGCAGAAGGGAAGCAGCCTCTTTTGTAAGGAGTAGGAGAGTTACAGCCTCTTTGACACTTCCCACTAAACATCTTTCTATGTTCTGAAAGCAGAGACAGATATATGAAAGGTACCATGTGACTCTTTGTACTAACAGCTATCTAACAGTGTCAACAGTTTAGAACTAGAGATGAGCGAACCTGCCGAGGTTCGGGTTCGTATGAACCTGAACTCTCAGTGTCTGATTCCCGCTGTCTGCAGCCTCTGTGAAGAGGGTGGAGCCTGAGCCTTAGGACCGCCTGGAAAACTGGGATACAGCCATAGCCATAGGCTGTATCCCAGTTTTCCAGGCGGTCCTCCGGCTGTATCCACCCTCTTCACGGAGGCTGCAGACAGCGGGAATCAGACACTGAGAGTTCAGGTTCATATGAAACCGAACCTCGGCAGGTTCGCTCATCTCTTTTTAGAACCTGAATTGCAGTTGACAAAGTCCCTTTAAGTGGATATAGTAGAACCCAACAGCTCTGCATGCCTCTAAGATACTAACAACCTTTAGCAGTTTTATTTAAAGGGTTAACCCCCCATTAAATATTATAGTTCTATTAAAATCTTCCTTCACTTTCAATAAGAATCTTTGTAGCCGATTCCTAGCAGGCAGACTACCAGCAGTGCTTAGTCATGGATGTCCCAGTCAGTAATCACACTGGGAAATTGCATAAAGCTACAGAAATTGTATAGTTACGCAAAGGGGATCAGGACAATGAGTGGAATTCCCAATAGTTGTTGGAAGACTCGGGATACTTCTTGATCGTGCCTTTTGTAGAGACGTCTGAACAAAAAATTCCTCTCTTTATATTCTCTACTACTTTACCCCTATAGTGTCCCAATGGAGTAAAGACTTCTATTTATGTCTCGGGAGGTTAGGCATTCTACTTTCTGCTTTTCACGAGCTCCTTTCAGCTGTAAGGCAACTGGCTGCAGCAGGAGCCCTCCTCCATTGTTTTCTTGGCAGTAGGAAACTAAGAACAGTAAGCTCCACCCCTTTTAGTGTAATTGCCCTCAAAAGCCGGTTAAACATGGCAGAGGCCAGATGAAATAAACTTTTGTGTTCTCTTAGATCTCTACAACAAATGTTTGCTCCTAGAGCTATAAAAAAGACGAAAAAAACAAAAACAAAAACACTCAAATCCCGACCAATCAGCAGAATGAGTAGAGAAAACAGTGTGCTACCGAACCCCATAGACTTACATTATGAGTCTTCAAGGCTTACGAAGAAAGAGGTCTCAGCAGCACCGATAGTCCCTTGCTTTGTCAATGTTACAGCCGCGGCCCCTACCTCCCGCCGCAGCTCTCCCTCGGTCCCCCGCCGCAGCCGTGTGTTTCCTCGTGCCCTCTGGCAGCTTCCTTCTTTCCCTAGTGGCTCCTTCTCTCTCTTAGGCTGGCGCATGCGTCCCCACCTCCTAGGGCGCAGTGCACCTCTAATTGGTTATGTGCACCAATCACTCCCTTTAAATCCCAGCATGCCCTGTCCCTTGTGTTGGAGCGTTTGCTTGCTTCCCATTAGCATGTGGCCCTCCGTTGTTCCTGCCCGTTGTCTCTGCAATCTTTGGTTCCTGTTCGTGTCTTCTATCCCGGCACTCCCGAGTTTCCAGCTGCCTGCCTTCATGCCTACTATCCCTACTACACCTCGTCCGCTGTCGCTAGCAAGCCAAGCCAGGGGTAGCGACCTGGGGGTTGACTGCCGCAACTTGCAATACGTGTGAAGGAAGCCTAACACAGGACTTCACCCGGCTCATTCTACTGACTGGTTTAAAACACTTAGGCCCCAACCATATATCTCTATGACCTATCAAAATGTTTTTGTTTTTTTCCCACACAAAAGTTACAGTCAATTGTTTCAAACTTCTAAGTTAGAAAGTTCCATCTTCCCCTTGAGCGATCATCCTTGGAAGATGCCAGCCTTACAATGGAATCCTCCATGGTTCCTCTCACTAGATCAGATCTGCTTGTCTTATAAACAATGCACCAGAGCATAACTTTTTGATTCTTGGCATTGCATTTCATTGTTTCATGCCGTCCTGGCGTGTTGCCAGTCCTCGCGCGCTGGAATCAATATGTCTGTTGCATGTCATTGCACGCTATTAAAATGATTTAGAATGGTATTTGGAAGACAAGTCAGATGGTTATTCAATTCTCGCAGACCTCAGAATCCAAAAATAATGACGGAGCACTTCTGCTGTGTAATACACATTTAATCTGCTAACAATGTTGTAGGGATAGACAGCTCTGCCCAGTTAGCAGCAGATTTCCTTTTCACGGATATGAAAAACTAAGAGCAAGCTGTGATTTGTTTTGTAAGCATTTTCCTATGTGTGTATTCCATGATGTATCGGTATGTGACCCTTGGCTACAATAGAATTTTCCCAGTTGGTCCAACTCCCTTTGTTACTGGGTAGTGAAACCCTGTGCAAGATTTCACTAAAGATGAATAAATGTCCCATTTTTTATTTATTTTTTAACAGGAGAGGCAGGAGTCCCTGCTACTATACAGGGAGCAGTGAAGCATACATTGTATGCCTTGCCACCTGGTTAACAATTTCTGTGGCCAGTCCTGCAAAGCTAAGAAGTGTAAGAGGCGATGCATGCAACATGGGTGGTCCAACACCCCCCCTGGCCATGCAAATATCAGCAGCAAATGCATTCTTACACACTGTTCAGAAAACAGGAGCAGGGACACCTACTGTTGATAGAGGTCCCTGCTGCTGGACAAACTTTTATAGTACCCTACTCTCAATGCTTGGCCAAGACATACAGTTCATGCTTCTCTGCTCAATGTACAGGAGCAGGGACACTTGCTGTTAATAGTAGTACCCTACTCTCTATGCTCGGCCAAGTAATTGTGAAAAAAGGCTTCTTGGTTTAATGTACAGGAGCAGGGAGATATTCCTTTGGCAGGAGTCCCTGCTCCTATATACAATTTGTCTGAAATTATTCCCTGAAAAATTGGACAAATCAAAATTTAGCTGGAAATTCATTGCAACACTCAACCAAGTAACCTAGTTCACACTGCATTTTTGCAATCCATTTTTTTTTCCATCCGTTTCATGCAAAATATGGATGAAAAACGGATGAAAAAACCCCGGATACATTTGTGTGCATCCATTTTTCCATTGACTTCTATTATATAAAAAAAATTAAAAATATCCAAAAATGGATCAAAATGCATCCGTGTTTTTTAGCACACGTGGTTGGCCACGTTTGTGTATGCTAAAAAAAAAGGATCGGAACAGATTACAAAAAAGCAATGAGGACCTTATCTTTATTTGCCACCACAGATTGTGAATAAGCCGAAGTGATGAGATGGCAAAGCATATACAGGACCATGGTGTCCTTGGTAGCCCCATGATATAGAACCCAGGGGTTTAGTGGGGGTATGTGTTAAAGAGAAAGCGGAGCAGAACACCCATCGTTCTGACAGGTATTCTGCTTCACTACAGTAAGCAGCGATCTAGATAGATGACTGATTACTGTCTGGCTCCAAAGGGGTAAAGTGGTGATGCTGTGCTGTGAATGGAGCCACCTTCTCCTAGACCATTATATAGCATAGACCTGGATACATCAGCCCCCCTGCAGAATAGCTGAATGACTAGAAGTACCAGGTATCAGCATCCCACCAATCAAACATGTTGTGGACTATCAATGAAATTAGGAAACCCCTTTAGCGAGGACATATGGCCTCTTTCTCTGCACCAAACAGGGACTGCTACTGCAGGATGTGCTCCATTTAAGTGTATATAAGAAGATTTAGAGCCCATTATATTCATCAAATCTGGAACATTTATTATGTTTGTCTTCTTCTGTGCTATCTCTATATCTTTTATGTGGTTGCTTTTATTTTCTTTGTCTTCTGTTAAGTTGAATTACGTCAAGATTCCCCACTGTACCATCCGCTGCCTTTTTCTCGCTAAAACTGTTCCATTGATTTCCACACTTTGTTTACTTTAATTTGCAGCTGTTAAACGATTACAAGAGATAGTGCGAGCGGTCAGGAAACCGCCTGGAAATATCGACGACATTAATTCCTTTCCTCCACATTAAACTTCAGGCTCCGGCTAGTTTGCTGGAATTTTTGACCATTGAACATCTCAGCCATGGAGTTATTAAGAGAAATGGAGAAACGAAGCGCATCTGTGATCCATAAAAGTCGTCTCGGAATAGTCGGAGGTTACACAGTCCAACAAAACTGCAATCAGATAGCGGCAGCAATACGGTAGTGTTAAATGTGTAAAAATGGTGTAAAAATGCATAACAGTCTTTGACTGAGACAAATCTATTTATATATCATCTATCTATCTAATTGCTGTATGCCAGGGTAGCCTGTGTTGTGTTGGGTCATGCCACAATAGAGAAGAAGATACTCGCACTTACATATAGATTTCTCTGATCTCACCGTCTTATGCCCTATAGTGTCGGGGTACCCATCTTGCTAGGGTAGTTCGAGGTCCCAGGTCCCTGCACTCGGTTGAACAGACTTCCCAGGGTTTCTCAGAATAGCTGTGCGTTACAGTAGGATACGTAGGCTTTAACTGCAGCTTTGTCCTACTCGGGTCAGTACCTAGCTCAGGTATACTGCCCTGTGTAGTGTACATGGTATCTCTGAAGTGGATAAGGTTTGCCTTACAGGACATTTTTCCCTCCTGAGGGGTTTAGCATGCTAGAGGTGGCTAGTTGCATAAAAGAAAGCTCTCTGTCTCTCTCCAACACTCCTGACTAAAGGAGGGGAAAAACACATGTGAGAACCTGAGTGCATTACTTTACCCAGGTTCAAAGTAAGTATCTACCTATCTATCTACTCAAACATGTCTACTTTCCAGCTATAATATTATGGCCATACTACTTATAAAAAGGTTTTCCCAGCGGGATCACTATTATCGTCTCTCGTCTGATACACTGATACACACTCTGTTGCAGTCAGTGCTTTGTAGCTGTGATACAATTCAGTATATTAACACTGTTCGGTTATCTGTCTTTGCTCATACACCACATCCCCCATCACCCATTAAGATTATTATCTTCAGTCCTTGGTGTTCAATGTCTGCAATAATTAAAGGAAACAATAAGCTTATCTTCATAGATAATGGTCTGATGATAACATGGAAGGGGTGTCAGGGCCCCGGAGGACAAAACAGACACAGGACAAGTGGGCTAACACCCCCACGCTGTCCCTACCTACTTGCAGTTCAGGTCCTAACTGACCATCCGCAACTGGGCGACAGTCCCTGCTCTCAAATAAGTGCAAAACACAGACAGACAAAATACAGGATACAAAATAGATAGCACAATCGGGCCAAGGAGAGTACCCGGAGATAGTAACAGAGGGTGAACAAGGTACAAGTGAGTGGTGCAACTTTCAATTAGGAACGACCTGTCGCTTTAAATCTTTGACAGCTGGTGCGTGCACGCCCTAGGAGACGGGGACGTGCGCGTAGGCCGGGACATCAGGAGACATGAATGAGGAGTGGTGAGGCGCCCCTAGGTGCCGAAGCAGTAGCAGTGCCGGACCCCTGCCCATGGGCTCCAGCGACTGCTTTAGATGAGGAGGAGGGAGAGCGGCGGCTGGCGGCTCTAAAAATCAGTAATGTAATGTGATGTATGTACATAGCGATACCACCAGCAGAATAGTGAATGCAGCTCTGGAGTATAATACAGGATGTAACACAGGATCAGTACAGGATCAGTAATGTATGTACACAGTGACCCCACCAGCAGAATAGTGAATGCAGCTCTGGAGTATAATACAGGATATAACTCAGGATCAGTACAGGATAAATGTTTTTATGGTAGGTGTAGCTCGTTTAGGCACTAGGACCCAAAGCTTCCGGTTTCCTCTATGTGATAAGGTTCTATATACCCTGCGTGTCCTTCCTGTCCGCTCACTCTATCCTTCATGGGAATATACATTGAAGGCGATTTCACTTATCTGCCTCCATTTCTATAACTGAAACTCCATTATGTAAATTGCCAGGCAAAGTTTTGGCTATTTCCAGTGTTGCGTTAATAGTTTTTTTCCTCAATGCCTGCTCCCAATTAACCTTCCATAGTTCATTTAATCACTAAACTGTACTTTCTAATGTCGGCGTTTTTATCTTGTTAATTGCATTTTTTTCAAATGCATCTTTTGATTTCCAATCTAATTACATTGCTATCACCAGAACAGAGATGTTGTAAAGCCCGTCCTGTTATTGATAACTTCAGTTCATTACGAAATTAAAATGAGCCTTATCGTCGCTGCTTCTCTAACATTAGATTCCAGAATCATCTAAAAGATGGCCCCCCGGAGGAGCCGTCAGAACTCCTCGTGCAGCCGTCGTATCGGCCTCTTCTATCACTGACTCATTTATTGCTGCGTTTGTTACTATTGTTCCTCATCAACCGGCGCTAAAAACTGTGAAAACACAAAAACGCGGCGGGTTCGGTATCTGACTGGGACTCCGTTCTATTATTCAGTTCTGTTCCACATCCTTGTGAAGAGCGCCGCTTGCTGACAAGTGCGTCCGTGTTCACAATCACAGATCGACTACAGTTCTATGCAGTCCATGCAATGCTCTGTAAGATTAAAGGGGTTATCCGGGTAACAAAAACAATATTCTATTGTAAGCTATCCTGTACCCTTTCATATTTACCCACTCTGGACATCTAAAATAACCTTCTCTGTGTCCACTCTGACAACACGCTGCTCCCTCTTCCCCCTTCGCTTTGTAGACACAGGACATGTGATCTCCTTTCTGGGGGAGGGGTTAGCTGTCTATTCACTTGGTAACCCAACCCCCTGGAGACATTATCTGCATCATCTCCATGCACCTGTGCTTCTTACATAGACTTACATGTGTCCCTGAGCCTAGGTTTCTGTAATATAAAACGGTATAGTTTTATCTCTGCTTGCTGTCATGAAATGCAGGCATATGTACCTGTCTTTGTGTCTCAGGTCTGTATATTGTAAGTGTTATAAATGTTCTTAGAGTCTAGAATGTTTTCATTCACAGTCAGCAAGCAGAGATCTTAACAAAAACTATGCGCCCCCCCCTCCCCCGGTAAACAGATGACCGTTATGCAGCACATAGCTACTCCATGTGCACGCCAGCTCTGTTACATCATCAACTAGTATGAAATACATACTGGGGTGATGTGATGAGATAGTAGTGACAGCAGTCGGCAGGAAAGAAAGCTAAGAGGGCGGGTACGCAAATGGTCCAATCAGGGAGAGGCATGATGGGAAATATAGTTTCCTATTTTGGATATAGATCGGCTTTTAGAAAAACTTGTAACTTAGCAATGGCAGCAGCTGGAAAGACAGGAGACATCTCAAAATACTCAGGGGGACTTGGTGAGTAAGAGCAGGTAGCATTTCATTTTTTAGCTCTTAGTGGATAACCCCTTTAACCCATTAGCAGCAGTACTTTTTACTTCTTGTTGACATATATGTCTTGTTTTGAGTGAGAAAATATGGAACAGCGCTGGCTGCTATCTACAGCAGGTAAGGACTGACATCAGGAATCACGCTGATGCCAGTCATATAACTGTATAAATGCTTCAACATCAACACTTAATGCAGTTCTATGCGATATCATTGGTGGTTCAGAGGCAATGTAATGGTGGGATGCTGACTGATTCTAATGGCAGTGGGAGGTCTTCTGTTGGCCTCTGTGGCTGACATGACAGATCTACTGTCATGGCTTGCCATAGGCTACTAAATAAATGAATGCATTGCATATAAAAAAAATCTAAGAATTTCTTATGAATCTCTATCAAGGGAACTAAAACAGTGTAAAAAAAAATTAAAAAATGTTTAAAAAAACACACCTCAAATAAAATTTACCTTGCCCCTTTTCCATCACTAATTGAGGAATTATTGAAAAGCTGCAGATTTTGCTGTGAATTCATAGCTGATCCGTTGTGTGTGAACCCACCCTGACAGCGTTTTTTTTTTAAAACATATATTTGGTTTTATCTCTCCCATTGAGGGTTAATAGCAGTGATTGTAAAGCTGAACAGGCTTGAAAAAAGCCTGCCATTACTTATCAGCTTCTGTATGTCCTGCAAGAAGCTGTGTTTTCTTTCCAGTCAGACACAGTGCTCTCTGCTGCCCCCTCTGTCCATGTCAGGAACTGTCCAGAGCAGGAGAGGTTTTCTAGGAGATTTGCTGCTGCTCTGGACAGTTCCTGACATGGACAGAGGTGGCAGCAGAGAGCACTGTGTCAGACTGGAAAGAACACACCACTTCCTGCAGGACATACAGCAACTGAAAAGTACTGAAAGATTTTAAAATAGAAATAAATATAGAACTTTCTGACACCAGTTGATTTAAAAACAATCTTTTGTCTCTGGAAAAAAAAAAAAAATGCTGTATGTCTTATCTAGGTGCTGGACTGTATATGAATTCAGTACAGAGTGATAGCAACTTATCTGTAAGTAAATAGCTGTAACATGGAGAACATCCACCTGCCCCAGGTTGTATTGCAAGGTTCAGAAACAGAAGATTGAGAAAAGAGAGAATTAGGTATGACATTCTGCTGTTTTCTTCCCCTACCTTCCTATAAGGCAGAAAGGCCTCTGGGTCCCCTAAGGTGCCAGGGCGGAGGTCACACTACCTCTACACCTCCTACAGCTGTGTCCTTATAGTATGGAGAGCAAGATAAAGAAACAAGTATATCCTCAGATGGATCAAGCTTTCACTGAAGGTAAACAGGGCTGATATCTCCTATCTATCTATCTATCTATCTATCTATCTATCTATCTCCTATCTATCTATCTATCTATCTATCTATCTATCTATCTATCTATCTCCTATCTATCTATCTATCTATCTATCTATCTATCTATCTATCTCCTATCTATCTATCTATCTATCTATCTATCTCCTATCTATCTATCTATCTCCTATCTATCTATCTATCTATCTCCTATCTATCTATCTATCTATCTATCTATCTCCTATCTATCTATCTATCTATCTATCTATCTATCTCTCTATCTATCTATCTATCTATCTATCTATCTCCTATCTATCTCCTATCTATCTATCTATCTATCTATCTATCTATCTATCTATCTATCTCCTATCTATCTATGTATCTATCTATCTATCTATCTATCTATCTATCTATCTATCTATCTATCTCCTATCTATCTATCTCCCGTCTATCTATCTATCTCCTATCTATCTATCTATCTATCTATCTCCTATCTATCTATCTATCTATCTCCTATCTATTATCTATCTATCTATCTATCTATCTATCTCCTATCTATTATCTATCTATCTATCTATCTATCAATCTCCTATCTTTTATCTATCTATCTATCTATCTATCTATCTCCTATCTATCTATCTATCTATCTATCTATCTATCTATCTCCTATCTATCTATCTATCTATCTATCTATCTCCTATCTATCTATCTATCTCCTATCTATCTATCTATCTATCTCCTATCTATCTATCTATCTATCTATCTCCTATCTATCTATCTATCTCCTATCTATCTATCTATATATCTATCTATCTCCTATCTATCTATCTATCTATCTCCTATCTATCTATCTATCTATCTATCTATCTCCTATCTATCTATCTATCTATCTATCTCCTATCTATCTATCTATCTACTATCTATCTCCTATCTATCTATCTATCTATCTACTATCTATCTCCTATCTATCTATCTATCTATCTATTATCTATCTATCTCCTATCTATCTATCTATCTATCTATCTATCTATCTATCTCCTATCTATCTATCTATCTATCTATCTATCTATCTATCTATCTATTATCTATCTCCTATCTATCTATCTATCTATCTATCTATCTATCTATCTCCTATCTATCTATCTATCTATCTATCTATCTATCTATCTATCTATCTATCTATCTATCTCCTATCTATCTCCTATCTATCTATCTATCTAT
Organism: Dendropsophus ebraccatus; assembly: GCF_027789765.1. Taxonomy (NCBI): domain Eukaryota; kingdom Metazoa; phylum Chordata; class Amphibia; order Anura; family Hylidae; genus Dendropsophus; species Dendropsophus ebraccatus. The sequence continues at coordinate 72,017,278 of NC_091466.1, read as the reverse complement.
CTATCTATCTATCTATCTTTGATGCTTTCAGTGACCTCTAGGTGTCGCCTTACTTTAAACTTTGCAAGAAACTAAACCTCTCTCTTTGGCCCCCGCCCACCCTACTCTCTTACTGTCCATCATCCATGTATGAATTGCATCTACAACTATTACACAGAAGTACTGTACACTGCACGGCCAGGCAGCAGACGCTTCTACAAACCTACATGATGAATCGGACGAAGCCAAATGTTAAGTTCCGGTAAATATTAATGTGTTCCGAGGAGATGAGCCGCGTTACAAGGCGCGGAGGTAAGGTCATCAATGAAGAAGTATGGAAGTCCTGATTTCAGTATTCATTCGAGCAAAAAGTCCTGGAGAAGCGATGAATAGAAACCACTGGAAGAGGAGGGGGGAAAAATAGAAAATTAAAATTCTTACCATGAGATCTAATAGAGAAATGCATTGAAATGTGGACGGCGATAGAATTGAGCGGAGGTCTAGGGAGGGCAATGTTGCTAAGGCAATAAAAGGTAATCTGACAAACCACACTTATATCACCATTAAAATTCTATTCGGGGTCAGGAAGAATCCCGGGGTTGCATATTTTTGCCTTTTTAATGTAAAGACAAAGTCTTGAGTTCTTAAGGAGTGAAAATTAATTTTTAAAAGCTTTCAGCATAGTAATGTGGCGGTGTGGGCGGCGGTGGTGGGGCCGGGCTCGGCGTTACAGCAGGGGCTGAATTATGGAACATTCCATGATGTTTAATTGAATGGAACATGGCCGAGCGCACCGACGAATCCTCCCGCCTCATAGCAACGGATGGGAACGAAAGGGACGGCTACGGCTAAGGGTCCATTTACACAGAAAGATTATCTGACAGATTATCTGCCAAAGATTTGAAGCCAAAGCCAGAAACAGACTATAAACAGAGAACAGGTCATAAAGGAAAGCCTGAGATTTCTCCTCTTTTCAAATCCATTCCTGGCTTTGGCTTCAAAACTTTGGCAGATTATTTGTCAGATAATCTCCCTGTGTAAATGGACCCTTAGGGTATGTTCACATCTCGTTTTTGGCCCCACGTTGGGCTTCACGTCAGGAATCAGTGAAAAAAGGATGCTGACGACGGCTATAGCAAACGACCTGAAATTGTTCGCCCAATTACACGGAACGATGATCGTTACTTATGATCGTCTTGTAGCCGCTACTGCGAACGTCTTATTCCATGAGAACGATCAAGGATACAAAATAGGTCCAAACTCGCTTTCTCGTTGGTCGTTTAATCGTTATCTGCTATTACACTAAAGGATTATCTTTCAAATACGAACGATTTAACGATTTTTCGAACGAAAATCGTCCAGTGTAATAAGGCCCTTAGGGTATGTTCACATCTCGTTTTTGGCCCCACGTTGGGCTACACGTCAGGAATCAGTGAAAAAAGGAGCCGACGGCCACATGACGGCCACATTGACTTAAATGAGCAGGACGGAGTCATTATGTGACTACGTTCTGCTCATTTGCCGGACGTACACTGCTTTTGTGCAGGACTCATAAGTGTGGTCGAGCACGTTTTTGAGTCCTGCACAAAAGCAGTGTACAAGTGGTACCTTGGTTTAAGAGTAACTTGGTTTAAGAGCAATTTGGTTTAAGAGCTCCTAGTAAAATTGTGACTTGGTATAAGAGCATAGTTTTGGTGTAAGAGCTCCCTGTACTGGGTGGGAGGGGGAGTGGGGGAGGGGCATGGTCTGCATAGCGGGGTCTACAGCCCTGTACTCTGACCCAGGAAGTCTCCCTCACCTTCCAAATCATAGCAGATCCACTTCAGGCTGGGGCTTGCATCAGGGGACAGGACTGGGGAGGTAATCTCTGCATAGCTGTAACCCCTCTCTCCCCGGACAGAGAGCGCTGCTATACTGTTCCCACATCTGCCCTGCTCATTCCTTCATGCTCCCTGCAGTCTCTGTCCGCCCTTGTGTTTCCCATCCTCTCCATTACTGTATAGTAACTTATAATATCACAGATTCTGCTGTTTCTTAATCTGTGTTTCATCTGTTACATGTTATTCAGAATAATAAATCATTATTTTTTGGGCGGGCACTTCTATAATTTCTTATGGGAAAATTTGATTTGGTATAAGAGTGGATTTGGATTACAAGCACAGTCCCGGAACGAATTATGCTCGTAATCCAAGTCACCACTGTGTATCCGGCAAATGAGCAGAACATAGACACATAATGACTCTATCCTGCTCAAGTATAAGTTCAAGTATATGTGGCCGTCATGTGGCCGTCGGCTGCACGTCAGCATCCTTTTTTTCACATGGGGCCAAAAACGAGATGTGAACACAACCTAAGGGCCCTATTACACGAGACGATTATCGTTTGAAAAATCGTTAGATTATTCGTATTTGAACGATAATTGTTTCGTGTAATAGCAGGCAACGATTAAACGACCAACGAGAAATCGTTGGTCGTTTGATAGAGTTTGGACCTATTTTTATCGTTGAATGTTCGCATGAAATAAGACGTTGTTCGGTCGTTCGCAGTAGCGGCAAACGGCAAACATCGTTCCGTGTAATTGGGCAAAGAATTTCAGGTCGTTCATCATAGCGGTCGTTTTAGATTGTTGATCATTGAAAAATTGCTTTGTGTAATAGTACCCTAAGGCTTGGTTCACACTACGTTTTTGCAATTTGTTTTTTGCAAAAAAAAAACTGATCAAAACGGAGCAGTTTTTTTTAATGTACACAAAAAACGTGGTCGACCTAATTTTTGTGTCCGTTAACAAAAAAACTGCTCCGTTTTCTTTAATAAGTCAATGAAAAAACGGATCAAAACAGATGCACACAAATGCATCTGTTTTTTTGCAAAAAACTGATGAAAAGAACGGATTGCAAAAACGTAGTGTGAACCCAGCCTAACCTGGGCTATGATCTATTCAGAGGAACTCCTCCACAAAGAGGTTAGACAGGATGTGAGAAGCAACGGATGGCTGCTTTCTACCACGCACAGCGCCACAGCTCTCTGGGGGTTGTGTCTGGTACTACAGATGGACTCTATTGAAATAAATAGGGGTGAATGGCAATGCCAGACATAACCTGTAGGCACATTTTCCTGTGTAGTCTGATCCTGTCATCCTGTCCTGCATATTATCAGTTATCATAAAGATAAAAAGGGTGACGCGTAGTTTTGTGGGTAGAATAAGAGAGTGTGAGGGACCCTTAAAGGGATACGCTGAATTTTTTTTCCCTTTTAAATCAACTGGTGTCAGTAAGTAATATAGATTTGTAATTTACTTTTATTAAAAAAATCTTCAGTCTTCCAGTACTTATCAACTGCTGTATGTCCTGTGGGAAGTGGTGTATTCTTTCCAGTCTGACACAGTGCTCTCTGCTGCCACCTCTGTCCATGTCAGGAACTGTCTAGAGCAGTAGCAAATGATGGTAGTATGTGAGTTGTACATAGGAGTATTCTGTATACCAAATATACGCTAAGCAAAGAAAATTATATAACAAACAGTAATGTACAACTAAAGCAGAATCCATCTTAAAGGGGTACTCCAGCAAAAAAAAGTCAATAAAAATGTTGCTTTCAAAAAGTGCTAGAGATTTGTAGTTTACTTCTGTTGAAAAATCTTGTCTTCTTGTACTTATCAGCTGCTGTATGTCCTGCCGAAAGTGGTATATTTTTTCAGTCTGGAGAGCAGGAGAGGTATTCTATGGGGATTTGCTGCTGTTTTGGACAGTTCTTGACATGGACAGAGGTGGCAGCAGAGAGCACTGTGTCAGACTGGAAAGAATACACCACTTTTTGCAGGACATACAGCAGCACATAAGTACTTGAACTTTTGAAGTAGAAGTAATTTATAAACCTATATAACTTTCTGACATCGGTAGATTTAAAAGAAAAACATTTCCGCTGGAGTTCCCCTTTAAAGTGATACTACATTTCCTAAAAGCCTTAGAGAAGCTGCAGCGCTTGTATTACCTCCTATTGATTTTCATACAATATATTATTTATATTGTAATTTTTTCCACTTTTGCTTCTCTCTCTCCTTCCAAAAAACAATATTTGTCTTTCTTTGATAAGAGAGAAATCTTTTTGTTGCGGCTGGAGATAAACCCAAAGCAAATGCTTTTAACACCAAATCCTGGCGCCCGTTGCGGTGATGTCCCCGCAGACCTATTAGTGAGTATTATCTCTCCGATAACAAGTTTACTCTCTTAATAGACTTTCATATTTCTGGAGAGCAGCATTTGATTTGGGAGAATTGCATTGTGGTGAGGGACTCTGTTTATTGCACACCTCAAGCAATACAGGTTAATCTGCTTTGTAACGTGCAGGATAATCATTTTACTGGTTATTGGCAGCTCCGTGCAACTTAGAGTAATTGAATCGAGAACTTTGGTGGTGGTGAAGACTTTGTAGAAGAGTAGAGGCATATCCTAAAGCTGTGGGCCCATATGAAAAATCTGTAGTAGGGACCCCCATTTACCATGAATATCAGAGACCCCCATTCACCATGAATATCAGAGACCTCCATTCACCATGAATATCAGAGACCCCAATTTACCATGAATATCAGAGTTCCCTATTTACTATGAATATCAGAGATCCCCATTTACCATGAATATCAGAGTCCCCCATTTATCATGAGTATCAGAGTCCCCCATTAACCATGAATATCAGAGACCCCATTTACCTTGAATATCAGAGACCCCCATTTACCATGAATATCAGAGACCCCCATTTACCATGAATATCAGAGACCCCCATTTACCATGAATATCAGAGACCCCCATTTACCATGAATATCAGAGACCCCCATTTACTATGAATATAAGAGACCCCCATTTACCATGAATATCAGAGACCCCCATTTACCATGAATATCAGAGACCCCCGTTCAGCTGAGACCCTCGCATCTAAAGACTTGAGTATCTGTAAGACAAGCTATACGCAATACCTAATGCCCCTGAGGACCTCTCAGTTGACTGCAGTACGTTCCAAAGTCACTGCTGCCAGGATATCATTACATTTCTACGAGCATTTTGTGGTCCAGGGTTGGAAAATTTGGTTAAGGGCCCCCTGGCATCTACCATTCTCTCAGAAAGCCTCTGATCAGAGATGGTGATCATGATCTTGTCTGAGATGGTGCTCCTGTATAAGTTTCTCTGGGTTAACAAATCTTCACAGTTTCTTTGTCAGTACAAATTTGTTATTCTAGGGGGGAAACTAAGTTAGCAAATAAAATAAGCTTTACAGTCCCATACATAAACAGTCCCCCACTGATGCCATTCCAATATTCACCAGGTCCCTGCTAATCTACACTTACTTGTCCTGTCTGAACCCACCAATCACTCTCTAAGGCTTTGATCTGTGTCAGTGATTGGCTAGGACAATTTTTTTTATCCACCCCCCTTTATAACTTTATATCAGTTATTTACCTACCTTACTGCCGCTGCTCTGTCCATTAAGGTTTTTTTTTTTACCTTCAGTAGAGTGTTCAGCGAGATTTTTAGCCGTTCGTGGTCATTAAAGATGAAGTCAGCAAGCCTGAGACGGGCTAACTACGATTTTATCAGCAGATAATTAGTTTTTCGCTTTGCACAAAGTTATTTATTAAGCTCTAGAACTCCGCAGAGATTTCCCTGTATAATTACTGCTGCCTGATGATTTTGTGTAATTTGCTCAGACATGCACAGCACAAAGCCAATTTGTTACATTCAAACTCAACCCACAACCCATGCACAAGAATGCAAAATGATGACCGTGAGGTGCCGCAACCGTGCCATGCTGGGTGTAAATCACATTGTATCCACATTGTTGGCCTTTAGGATACAGTCTTACAAAGATGATATATAATGGACAACCTTGCAGCCTATGTACTGCTTCCGTACTCTTTTCTTTATGCCAGTTCCTAAAACATTGCTGGTTCCTATAGTAATGAGACATATATTTATTGTGTTGCATTGCGGGTCGGCAAATGAGAGCTGTAATACTCTGTAGGTGGGTTGACGTGATTGGTTGTTGGAGACTTCACTCTTAAAGATTGCCAAAATGATGACCATACCGCAACTGCTCTGCAATTATATAGGCAGCTCGTCTCTATCTCCTACTTCTGTCTGCCAATCTGGAGCCACCTGTACTAGCTCCTACTTCCCTACCCTGTCTGAGTGTTGTTGCATTGCCGCATACCAAGCAAAGGTACGTTTCTATGATTGTGCTAACCTGACCTGTGTCTGTTTTTTGGATTATGCTTTCTGCCTTACCGTGTGCCTCTCCCGATGCCCAGTTGGATTGTCTGACCTGACCCTTCACCTGTCTAACTACAATACCCATTCCACCCCTATTACTGTTCTGACTCTACCACTGACGACCCAACTTGCTGGCCATGTATAATCGTCCTGTTCCATGTGCAAAGACTCCATCTGGTTCTGCCGCTCACACCATGGCCACACTCTTTGAGCGACCTGGTGCTCTTTAACCTCACAAGTCCAGCTTCCACATCCAGGGTAAAGGCTTAGAGGGCACTTAAACTCCACTCCCTGGTGTGACCAGTTGAGTAGCTCAGCGGGGCCACACTCGCTGTCTGTTAAGAGTCAAATATTGTTACGACTCTGTAATATTTAGTTCAGTAATTCTATGGGACTGCACTTGTCTTCTAACTGAAAGTAACCAGTGTGGGAGAAAGAGAGTCCTTGCTGTCTGAACCCGGCACGCTATCTAATTACATGAAGCAACATCAATGTCTGCTTGTCATACATCCCCAGGAAGCTACTAGGATGCTGATAGTTAGGGTAATGTAAATGTGACATTTATTCGCATGAAGAGCGGGGGCGGGACAAGCCTCTCCTCACTAGGTGATATGTTTCTAATGACCTCATTACCGTGGCCCATACATGATCATTAGGTGACATAACAAGAGGCTTAGATTGAAATTTTATAATGCAACCTGTAAATATTTACAAAAATATTTCAATATTTATAAACATGTAATTACATGCAGTCGAAGCATTAGGTCTGTTACACCTGACTTGTATTGATTTATTACATGTATATGTCCTCATTATAGGCAAATCCATCTCAGCTTCTAACATAGGGATTTATAGCACGGGAGAGGAGACCTAACAAAAAAGAAGGTAATAACGATTCTATGTTCTGCTGAAGACACAGTAAGAATTCCAGGATCCCTTCTTATTTAGAATTATTTTCCTGATATATAATATATATAGCAGTAAAATGATAGAATCAGAGATTTGATCAAATCCTGGGAAATGATGAAATGACCGCGCCGTTTCATCATTTCCCTAGGGACTTGATCAAATCACTGACCCCTTTCAGGGAGATGATGAAACAAACTCTATAATTTCCCCGTGCGACATAGAATTCGCTTACCGTATTGCCTCTTTGTTCCCCCCAGCCTGTCCACTCTGCTCCCCATTCCGCTCGTTTCCCCTGCTACGTGCCTCCTGCTCCTCCGGCCTGTCCGCTCCGTTCCCCGTCTTGCCCCTGCCACCGTATGCCTGTCGGGAGGTGTGCCGCTCCGCTCGCGGTCCGCCCCCCCCCCCCGACACACCTCTTGCTCCCCCCCCCCCCCGACACACCTCTTGCTCCTTGGTCTGTCCACTCTGCTCCGCCGTCCGCCCCAACACCATATGCCTGCCAGGGGGGTATACCGCTCTTCTCCCGCCATTCACCTCAACCCCCCCATCCGCCCGCCACCATATGCCTGCCAGGGAGGTGTGCCGCTCTGCTTCCTCCGTCCGCCTCCGCCACCGTATGCCTGCCAGGAGTTCTCGTCTACCCCCTACCGCCATAAGCCTGCCGGGGAGGTGTGCCGCTCTGCTCCCCCGTCTGCTTCCACCGCCAAACGTAGAGCCGGGCGACTCCTCGGTCGTTCATTCCCTCATTTCCCTGATATATCTCCCAATAAACCTTTGTAGGTTATGACCACTATACCCTTGCTATAATAGAAGTGAGTTTGGGGATGACCAGGGTCATGGGGAATAGTCAGAGCTTTTGTTGTCCGGGCATGAAAGAAATTGTAGTTTTGCAGCAGTTGGAGGGCCTGGAGTTTATCACCTGTGATCTGTCATTGATTAGGCAGGATTGAAGAGATTGTAGGCCAATAGAAAAACTGCAGTCCTTCATCATAGTCATACCCTAATGCAGAAGAGCTTAAAGGGATCCTGTCACCATTAAAATATTACTCAAGCTATCACCATCATGTTAAAGTAGATAGATAGGATAGATAGGATAGATCTTTATTCATTTTAAATCTCTGATGTTTCCATGCTAAAAAGTCCAGTCCATTGATTGACACCGCCCACTGGACTCTTTAACACAGAATTAGCAGGGATTTCAACGAGCAAGTTGTAAGTTATACTGAATCTTTTCCCACTAAGATATATATCAAAATGCTCAGCTCTTCCTGCTCTATAACATGATGGTGATAGATTAGATAGCATTGTCTTGCTGGCAGGTTCCTTTCAAGGGATACAGCTTAATTGGGAAAGTGGGAAATGGGAAAAGCAGAATATGCTTGACAATGGGAAAAGGAAGCATTTTTTTTTTATCTGATAAGATATATTACTATGTTTAATAGACTCGCAAAGTTTTTTTTATAATGATAGTCTGGTTAAGTGTTCTACGTATAAAGCTTTTGCCAAAACATGAAAACTCATTTGTTCAGAAAAGCCTAAAACCTGCCATAACCCCGTCCCTGCTACATTACTGTATGAACAGCTTGTACACGCAACACCTTAACATAAATGGTATAAAAATAAACAATAATATTAATGCTAATAAAACCCAGAAGATACTGGTCTGACTTCAAAAACTATCATCTTAGGTGAGAATTTACACTTCGTTGTTGGCAGACTATACGTTTTTTTTCTGAATATCTCCTCAGTGTTGATATTCACCTTAACATGTTGCTAGATGGTTGCCAGGATTGTCATGAATAATCTACCTTGATGCTTTCTTTCTTTTGTTTTTGCATTCTGTTTTCTGAGACTTTTGAAAAACATAGTTGCCTTTTACCATGAGTTGCGTCCGGGCTTGCAGCCTAGCTCTATTAAATTGAATAAGGTTGCAATCCCAAAAAAGTTTTTTTTTCTTGAGAACGCAACCATTTTTTTCTAATCTCGAATAACCCCTTAAACTCTAGATATTTCCTGTCTATATTACTTATAATACTGCCTGTAATGGTAGCCGGGCATCACTTACCGTGGCTAGTCCTTCAGCCTTTCGGGCCTAGCTGCCTGCGCACCCTTCCCAGATATAAAGGCGCAGTGCCTTAATCATCTCCACTTGTGGCTTAGGTACTGTATATAAGGAGGCTTCCTGCATATGTGCCCTGCCTAAGCGTTGAGGTCCTATGGTCCTGCTAATGTCTCTGTGCTATTGCACTGAGCAAGTATACCTGAGCTTTTGTACCCATGATTACCCTGCCTGTATTCCCGTGTTCCCCGCTGGAAAGTCTCCGCACTCTCCATCCTGGTTCCTGCTGTGGTGTACCCGTACCCCTCTGTTCCTGCTGTGTGGTCTTGCAGTCCCAGTTGGTTCCGTCCTGAAGTAATTCCCACACCCACCCATGCCTGTCTCTTACATCTGTTGTGCCTGTACTGTCAGTGGGTTGCTTACCACTCTTGCCATCCGGTCTGTCTGGACCAACTGCCACACTTTTCTGTTCGTCTCAGGGGGTAGTTGTCAGGGAGTCCTGGGGTCCGGGAAGATGGAAGTCCCTTGTCTATACCCGCAACCCCTGTCCCTACCTGCTTGCCCCCCTAGGCTAACCCCTAGGGCAGCAACTGGGCGACAGTCCCTAACTTACCTAGGGATACGGGGAGGTAGACAGTACACACAGACAGGTATATACAAACAGGTCAGGAAGTCCGAGTCAGCAACAGGAGGTCACGTCAAAATCCGAATCAGCAAACAAGGGGTAAACAGAGTCCGGTCCTAGGTCAAACAAGAGAGGTAACGCAGTACAGAGGATGAGGCAAAAGCGAAGTCCAAGTCCAAGTGTCAAAATATCTAGCAGAACAATAAGATATGCTGGTGTAGCTGGAGACCAAACATACACTGGCAACTACAAGGTGTAATTCACCAGCTTAAATGCTACCAGAGCTCCCGCCCCAGCCCCTGATAGGAGCAAGGAGTCTGACAGCAGCATGAGACACCAATGGCAGCCAGGGAGCCTTCCCCTGTACTCAGACAGGAGCAAGCCTCAGGAGAATGCAACACCTGAAGGCTTAACCCCACGAGCACCAGAGAGGAGTCAGGAGAAGCATGAAGCCGGGTGTCGGCTCCCTGGCAGCAGAGCAAGAAGTGTGAACAGGTCAGAGAGAAATCGGGCGTCGGCTGATTCTTCCAGCCGGGTTCACACACACAGACTGAACTCTAACAGTAGTGACATGGTTTGTCCTCCAGGAAAGTCTATCTCCACCATCAGGAATATCTTGTGAAGAACACTTAGGCACAGCCCTAAGGACAGATAGACATGTGGCACAGTGGGCTCATGTTCGCTGACACTGCTGTGTATCACGCAAGCTGGAAAATCTGACTAATACCAAGACCTTATACACACCTTCCATGTTTACAGTGCTGCAAAGAGGGGGGGGGGCACTCCACGTCAGGCTTCCCATGGAAGGCCTATTAGTGAAACACAGAACGTGTTTATAAGGCCTTAAAAGAAGAGGGAAACAAAGGCAAAATACTAGAAGGATGAAGGAAGAGGTGGAAATCAAATGAAGAAGATAATGGAGAAAAGATAAGAGAGAGAGACAGGAAAGATGAATGACAGCGAAAACTGGAGGTGAAAGTAGAAGATGAAGGAAATGAAAGATTAAGAAAAAAGGAGGTGAAAGTAGATAAAGGGAAAAAAATAGGAGAAGTAAAAATGAAAGAGTAGTAAAATGGAGAGGAAGAAGGCGGCAAAGAGAGAAATGGAGAAGTAGTATAAATAAGTAAGAAAATGGATGAGGATGACAAAGGACAGAAAGTATAGAAGAGAGAAGAAGAGAAAGAAAGGAGAGAAAGAAGATGAAATCAAAGCAGAGAAGGAGCCTAAAAGGGTTATCCAGTGCTAGAAAAACACGGCCACTTTTACCCTCTCTTGTCTCCAGATTGGGTGGGGTTTTAAACTTCCATTGAAGTAAATGGAGATTAATTGCAAACCACACCTGAACTGGAGACAAGAGAGGGGAAAAGTTGCCATGTTCTTGTAGTGCTGGATAACCCCTTTAAAGGGCTTTTCCCAATATAGATACTTCTTCACAGGATACAGTATGTGACAAGTGTCAGATCACTGAGGATCTGACCACTACATCAACCTGTATGAGGCCTAAGAGCATAACCAACCATTGTGCTCGATGGTCACTAGGTCCCTATAAGTCCCAAAGAGATCGAAAGGATCAATAGGAAACATCCTAGAACGGCCATTTTTGTTAAACAAGGGATGGAAATGTTTATGAACATTATTTTCAACAACAACAACGGATGTTCTTTGAAATCCTAAGTACTTCATGGGAACATAGCTTTTAAGTGTAATAAGTATATGTTCTTGAAAAATATTTAAAAAAAAAAGATGATGTCGTAAACACTTACGTTCCTGTGGAGTCCATAGTCCAGATATGCATAAAAGGTCAAATCTTTATTATTTAAAAAAATTATCAAACATTGGTGCATTACGGGACCATAAAAGATTATGTAGAGGATTTTTAAAAAAGGAAAGCTCATCGTCATAATAATAATAATAATAATAATAATAATACCAAAGAACCAAAGTCTATCATGGACATATCTCTATAACACATCAAATAATTAAGACATTCCGGTCAAATGTGGGGCAAGGAACCCCAGTGGTCAGTAATCGGTGAGGGTCATAGTGGTAAGACTCTCAATGATCATTTATCACCAATCCTGTATTAGGCTGGGGGTACTGGGCAATTGCTGGTCACATGTCAACTGTGGAGTTGCGGTCACAACCACCTATGGGTCACTTGTATGACCAGGCAGCATAATAGTATGACATGGTGATTCCTGGTCACGCCACCAAGGGTTGCCATGTAGTCCAAGCCTTAAAGAGATTGCCCATTATAAAGAGAAAATCTACTATTCTGCCAGGACTGTGGGGGACACAACAGTGTGGTATACTTACCTGTCCTGCTCCACTGCAGCTGTCATCATTTTGCCAGCATCCACTGACCTGCTCCCAGCAGAAATGCCCGCTTAGCATAGCGTATAGCACATTATGGTACAGTCTATGCCGAGCATCCATTTTCAGTGTGAGTAGCATTTTGGTTGATGTTGGTAAAACGATGACCGTGGCCTACAGCGGGCGTGCTGGAGTGGGAAAGGTAAGTATACCACACTGTTACTGTATGGTAGATTTTCAGTCTATGTCGGACAACCCCTTTAAGTAAAAGTAGTACAAGGATAGGAAAAGGATGACAAAAGAAGGGGTAAGTGACATTCAAATTAAGAAACGAGCAAAGAAGAAAAACAAAAGTAAGGAAGAAGAGCAATTGAGGATATAGCTGCCGCATTGAACTTATTTCTGGTATAAATAGAAATGATTCACTTTCTTTTCAGGCTCGATTGACAATTGACAATATTAGTCATAAATATACAACACTGAAATAAATAGGCAAAATAAAAAGCATCGATAAAAATAAATATACAAACACTTGATCTTGTGTGGGCTGAAGCCTGATATTTATAGCTGTACAATCAATGTGATGGCATAATTAGCGCTAGACGCAGGCGTATACAATACACATCAACTGAACAAAGTGTACAGTGTAACTTGGCAAGTGGCGGCTTACTGCAGCTTACTGACGCTGTCACACCGGGGATGGTGGTTGCCTTTGTGCTGACATTCTCCATCTGTCCAGATCACGCAGAATATAATTTCTTCGTTATGGCATTTTTCTGCACCCCCCCCAAATTGGAAAAATTTAGGGTTCCTGAATGCCAAAATATAAAATTAGCATGTAATCTTGATAACCCTGAGAATAATAAACATTCTGATTTATGGGCTATGGAAATAGGTGGCGGCGCTTAATTAAAAATACTGATAGATGTAAAAGATTCTGTGCGACTTGTGTATGCATGAGAAGTCACAAACAATAGGATGAGGGGGATGGGATTATCACTCCGAGTCCTACTTACCGTGCACAACAGATAACGTAAAAACGAGAGTAATAACTACAGCTACAAAAACAATCTTACAATGCCACTCAATAATATTATTCTTCCACCATAAGGCTAGGTTCACACATTGGAATGAATTGGGGAAACTATTGTCGTAGCGGACGTAGATTTCAGAGTTCTATTGATCTCAACAGAACACTATATACTATACACTATATAATATACACTTCAGGTGTACAGGAACCCCCAAACTATACACTTCAGGTATACAGGACCCTCAAACTACACACTACAGGTATATAGGACCACCCAAACTATACATTACAGGTATACCGGAACCACAAACTAGAAAACACAGGTATCGAGGACGCTCAAACTATAAATTACAGGTATAAAGGACCTCCACCAACTATATACTACAGATATAGCACTTTCACCAACTATATACTACAGGTATACAGGACCCCCAAACTATGCAGTACAGGTATACAGCCCCCCAATTATACGCTACAGGTATACAGGACCCCCCTCAACTGTACACTACAGGTATACAGCCCCCCCACCATAACTATACAATACAGGTATACAGGACCCAGAAAAACTATACACTTCAAGTATACAGAATCCCTCCAACTATACACTACAGGTATACACAAATTCCACTGTTAAACTCAGATGAAACAATATCTTTTAGCTGATTGAAGTTTCCTGTTTAGCATATATATATATATATATATATATATATATATATATATATTAGAGATGTTATATTATATATATTTTTAAATTAGAGATGATCAAACCGAACTTCCCAAATCAAGTCAAAGTAGCAGCTCAGAACTGGGGGAAGGAGACCGAATAGGTAATATCAAGTATCATTATGAGCAGCAAAATGTGAAAAGTTGTGTTTGAGCGGAATACCCCTTTAAAAGAGTACATCTAAGTCAAATACAATACATTTGAGTCAAGTACAATACAGACTCATAGATTTAGATAGGTACCGAATTACACATGCAAATAAGCTCATTGATCTTCTATGTTTTCCATCCATTCTTTGCTTCCTTTTTTTCCTTCCCCTTTTTATGGATACATAACACGCCGGATGAGTTTTGTCACGATAAATCATCTCCCGGCGTTCTCTCCCATTCCGATTCCCATATACTAGTCAGAAGCAACACTGTCAGCATCTAGCTCCTCAAAGATGATATACAATACAGCAAAAGAAAATTCCCATTACCCCTTCTAGACCGTAAAAAAAAAAAACGCCTATTGCGCTGCATCAGGTGATTCAACCCTTCACAATCCTGATGTAATTGGTAAAGACACCGACTCAAAAAGTCTTTTCTATTAATTGAATTTCCCCCCCTTTTCAATAAGACACAACAAAAAGAGCGATCAATCACCCGAGCGTAGAGTAAAATAAAATCATCACCACCCAGCCCCATTACCAATGCCTGGAGTTTCAAATTAAATATTATAATTATTGGACCTAGAAAAATACATTTCCTTCCACGAGTTGCGGCACTTCCTGCTGGTAATAATAAAAGGCGGCAATAAGCTCGTAATTGTAATTTAACTTTATATGCAGCAAAAAAAAAAAAAAAATCATATACAGAATGAAAGGATAAATATAATCAGTGGAAAATATTTATTAAAGAAGAAACGGGATAACATTATCCGCCGCCTTAATAGCGTAATTTAATGCAACCAGCCATATCGAGGATGAGAGACGATGGTAAATGGCTTCTAGTTATTGAAGTCAATAATCCAGATATTTGAAACCGCGGTCGCAAACTTCTAAGTGGAGTTTTTAGACTTTGTATCATTTTGTTGTCTCCTTTCAATTATTTTGTGGATATGAATCAACATGTTGGCGTATGGTGACGTTTGCCGTATCCACAGGCTCCATGATACATGATGCAGTTGACAACCAGGATCAATGAAGCCTCCCATTCTGTCCTCCCTTAGCCACTTAGATGCCACAATCAATACTGATCTCACCATTCAGAAGGATGGAGGAGCTCCCTTTCTTCTGACCCTGTCAGCTCCGGCATTGTGATTTCCAACCCGGGGCTCGTGTAAGGACAGGGATTTCCATTAGTAGTACCTGTTAAGGAATCCTAGCCGGCTATGTATATTAGAACATATAGATGTTTATGTATATAGATATATATTTTTTTAATTAACTGGTTCAGAAAGTTATACAGATTTGTAATCTAGTTCTATTATCAGCTGCTGTATGTCCTGCAGGAAGTAGTGTATTCTTTCCAGTCTGACACAGTGCTCTCTGCTGCCACCTCTGTCCATGTCAGGAACTGTCCAAAGCAGCAGCAAATCTCCATAGAAAACCCTTTTCTGCTCTCCTGATCATGATCGCCTGATCCAGAGCAATGGATCAGGTTATGGGACAGTCGCACAGCAATTGTCCCCAAATAACTAGTAGACAGAAAAAGGCAGAATAGAAGGTTGGGACGAATTTGGTATTTTTTCTAGTTTTAGATAATTCACTAACCAGAAGATGATGAAGAGTGCTTTACCTCTATTAGATGAGATTACCTCTATTAGATGAGATTACCTCTATTAGGAGCGTACGTAAGCTATGCTCCCACTGCGGAAGTTCTGCAGAAATTACGGCCGCTGTTACAACAGCAATGGTGATTGATAAGACCATGTTCACACTTGCGTTGCTTGGTGGCAGCTTTCTCCGCTGGCGGTGCCTGCTGGGTTGTGGGAGGGCCCTTGAGGATTGGTCCTGTGACATTGAGGTTTCAGGGCCGTTCTATGGCCTCCCTTCCCTGTTTGTGTACGCTTTGTGGGGTTAGCGGTCGCTGACTGACACAGTGTGGAGTTAGTGTTAGTGAACCAGGAGACCGGCACGTGGTACATGAGGCAATATGGTTTGATCAAATTATATACCAACATCCTGGTGTTGTTTTTTAAATGTAGCCGAGAGGCATTAGTGTCAGCCATAGGTGTGAGGTGCAGCGCTCTCCTTTCTCTCCTTGTCCGTACTTAGTGCTGCAGGCTGAGGGAATCCCGGCAGGAGTGTATACACATAGTATACACTCCGTCCGGGATCCCTAGCGGCGCCGCAGAGAACTGACATGTCATTTTTCTGTGGCCACTACTCAGTTTCTAGCAGCTGCAGAAAACCTTGTGAGTTCACGCAATGGAGCGAGCGGCTCCGGCCACACGCTCCATTGTGTGCAGTTGAGAGTTCTGATGCGGGTGCACACTGATGTGCCCGCATCAAAACTCAGCGGCGCTAAAGATAATCTGGCCCGTACTGCAGTACCGGCTGGGATGCTCTTTTCTGAGACCGTCCGTTCCGAGACGTTCTGGGACAGAACGGCCGGTCTCATACTACAAGTGACCATAGCCTTATTCTGAATAGCCGAGGTAGTACATAGAATTACTATCTGTGCGCAGTGTGCCTCCTCGTCTCGGATTATATCGCATCTCTTTAATCTTGGCCATTGTATTACATTGTGGTTAATATTTTATGGTATCGGGCTAGATGATGTCTAGTCTGTTATTGTTGTTTTTTTTTTTACCACACAACACCTGCCAAGGGGGCTGCAGCGTGCCTGTTCCTAAAACAAATACAACGCCCACTCCATCTCTACTTTACACATATATTTTTTAGAAATACAGGAAAAAACTCATGCCGGTATTGTTCCCGTTTCATCTCCTTTAATGCTGTTCTGGGTTATTCATCATCAGGTGGAATTAACACTAGGGGAGGAATCGGAAAGCTTTTCAACCCAGAGGCTGAAATTCTTTAAGTCCTATGAAAGCGTCTTGGAAAACAGTTTGTGAAGCGTTCCTACTGATCCTGCTCCTTCTTTACCGCACCGGGTTCTGAGGCCAAATTAACTCTCTGTGATTTTAGAAAAGTCGATCCTTTAAAGGAGCTTCCAGCGAATGTGTTATACATCAAAATGCATACGGCTAAGTGACACCATCTCTCTGTACAGACGACAATCAGTCTACTCCGCCGATACCAGAAACCAGATGAAAGGGTGATCGACACAAATGTTGTTTTTTTTTTATTAAGGTTGACTTCTGAAAAAAAGTTTCAGAAGCTCAAAGAATAATGAAAGTCTGGCGACTATGTTTTGTAGAGACAATTCTCGCAATCAGCTGATTCTGAAGATTTGGGAATTAATATTTTTGCCAGGGGGTGTTGTAGCTTTAGGCTTTAACTGTGGTGGCCACTTGTCCACCATTAGGCTATGTTCACACAACTTAGTTTTCGTATTTCTACGGCTGTTGTTGCCGATTGCAACAACGGCAGTAGTTAATACGAGAAAATACATTGGCAGGGTGTCTATGGGATCCCGGCCGGAGCGCTTACACATAGTATACGCTCCAGCCGGGACCTTTAGGGGCACTAACATGTCAGTTTTAAGCGGCCGCTATTTAGTGAATAGGAGCTGCAGAAAACCCTGTCAGTGCACACTGTGGAGCGAGCGGCTGCAGTGGGGAGTTCTGATGCGGACGCACGTGGATGTGCCCGCACCACAACTCTGAGGGTCGAAAGATCATTCGGGATGATCTTTTCAGAGACCGGCTGCTCTGTGACCCGGCCAAGTCATGGAACAGCCGGTCTCTTTTGCCATGTTAACATGGCCTTAAGAGGAATGACCAGTACTGCACTTCTGTCTGGGATGATCTTCACTGACATCGGCTGTTCTGTGACACGGCCAGGTCACAGAACGGCCGGTCTCTTACACTGTGTGAACTCGGTCTAAAGGGTTATCCCTATGTGGACAAGTTATGCTCTGTCCACAGTATCCTCAGGATAGGACATAACTAAGAGATCTGACCACTGGTCCCAAGCCTCCCCCACCAAACCTGGATATGAAGACCCTAAAATCCCCTGCAGAGTTCACGCATGTCACCATTCTATTTTTTTTCTACAGACCCACCGAAGATAAACAAATGCAAGCTTTGTCAACCTTCGACAGGTCCATAGAGAATAAATTAGGCAGTGGCCCACAAACGGCCCGCTGCCCGAATTTAGAAGTCCCCATTCTCGAGATCACAAGGGAGCCCCGCTGGAGATTACTTTTTTAGATGGGTAAACGGGAAGACGGTAGAATATTTTTAATGGGGGCGATACGCAAAGTTGCTTCTTTCTTCATAATCTAGATATACCAGAGCAAAGGAACAATGTTGCAAACAGAGACATAGACTTTATGCAAATAAAAATTCCAATTAGAGATATATACATATTTTATGATCCCCCCCCAAAGACATAAAGTAACATTCTGTTTGAAATCATTAGTGTATTGTGTGACAGCTACAAAAAAAAACTTCGAAGGTGATAGTTCGGCGCACAGAACATTCATTACACAATTTGGCGATGATATTATCTTTTGCGGGTTGCCATGACAGTGACAGGATAATGACTTGTTATAAGAACTGTTTAAATATTGGTTTACTTTTCCCTGGACGTTAATCGGATTGTTACAATCTTGTAGAACCCTTTCTTCTTCTCAGAGACAATGACCCGGAGAAACTCCAATCCTTCATTGCAGACATAGCCGCTCCTACAATACTCTCCGAGCCATAATATCTATTTTTAATGATACCATTTAGCAGTCTTTTTTTTTTTTTTTTTTTTCCTATCGTAAATGTATTCAGAACTTTTCTTTTTGGAGAAATATGAAAGAAAAAAAAAAGCAGAGGCCCTTATTAAGGATTATTATGAATATTCAGAGACATCGTACATGATTTGCAGAGGCTGCAGCTTCACATATTCCAGATAGCAATAGAAAAAACATTGAGCATTGAGCGTTGGCTGCAATTCATTCACTGTGCGGTAGGATTTTCTTTTTTTTTTTTTTCATTAGTATAAAGAAAAAGAGTATTCAGGTTTTTTTTTTTTTTATAAAAAAAATACATAAAATTTTAATAAATAAATAAAAGAAATAAATATAAAATTAAAATCCTTAAAGACATTGATGGTCTTGCTGCTCAAGAGCTGGTTGTGGCAGCACTCCGGAATGGATGAGGATTAGAGAAGAGCGTTTGGCATTTGAATGCCAGTGGCTGAAGAAGTTGGATGCAGCCCTATGGAGTCTTGGAAAACATGGATATAGCCATAGGCCATCACTTTTTCCAGAATTCCTTAAGGATGAATCCAAATTCTTCAGCCTTCGGTATTGAAATGCCAAATGATCGGACTGGAGCATGTTTGAATCGTGAGCATCTCTAATGAGAATCCTTTGACTCTCCAGCTGTTGCCAAACTACAATTTCCATCTGTCCAGGCAAGATGAGAATTGCAGTTTTACAACAGCTGGAGGGCCACAGGTACCCCATCCCTGCCTTATTGGATAGGGGGCCACCACACCATTCAACCAGTCTTCTCTTCTCGTAGGTAATGAACCACTCATACTCAATAAAGGTGGCGGTACTCTTCCAATAACCGTTGGCCAAACATTCCCTCACTGAACAGTTATCTCTTCATCTTTTCCATACACAAGAAGAATCAGCGTGCCGAAATGTTCATATGTTTACTCTGGTAAGAGGGAGGTAAACCTGTAGCCAGGCTATTCTTGTGCTGGCTCATCACTCCAAGAACAAAAGGGTTGAAGAGTACAAATCCAACGAGTCTGATCTTTACGACATCTTCTTTTGGGAATTAGAAGGCTGACATACACTTTAGATTGGAGAATTCCTATAATTTCTTTCTGTATTGTTTCTCTTAGGCTGGCCATGTGTGTAAGCTGTTGGTTGAAATCTTGTCCAGCCTTCTGCCATCTTTCTCTGTACACATGCAAGTTCATGTCGGTTATGAATGAAGATAGGCAAGGGTAAGCCACCGCTAACTCCTCTGGTAGCAGCTTAGCTATCCAAGAAGAAAATGGAACAGAATGGTGAAATCCAACAGCCTGATCTTTATCTCAACTGTTGGGAGTCCACTGGAAGCCACTACACATGGTGGCCTGTCTATGGCCATTAGGGATGGTCCGAACTGAGTTCGGTTCGGGTTCGTACGAACCCGATCCCTCGGTAATGATTCCAGCTGTCTGCCCGCTCCGCGGAGCGGGCGGATCCAGCGGGAGGACCGCCTGGAAAACTGGGATACAGCCATAGCCATAGGCTGTAACCCAGTTTTCCAGGCGTTCCTCCCACTGGATCCTCCCGCTCCACGGAGCGGGCAGACAGCGGTAATCTGCTGCCGAGCGTTCGGGTTCATACGAACCCGAACCTCGGCAGGTTCGGACCATGCCTAATGGCCATCTTAAAAGTTCAAGGGAAACGTGACTGTACATACATTAGGACTAATCTGCTGGGAATGGGGACTACTACATATATCTTCTGGTGAGACTTTTTTGCATCTCCACGGAACACTTTATCGGGGTCTTATTCCTTGGACCTCCATCGATTAGACTTCTTTGGCATATTCAGTGGATATGCAGATAAGTACTGAATATGTTCCTTTAAGGAGTACTTTTCAAGCTGATCTGAAATATTTCATACTGAATGTGTTTGTGTGGATATGCTTGTAGCTTATTGGGTGATATTTATACAGTTACAGCATATTATACAGCACTATACAGAGAAGGCTCTTACTGTATATTAACTCCTTTCTTTTACAGAGACTTAGACTCATTATAATGTGTCAGCCTAGTCATCCCCAGGGCTCTTACACACCCCTCACATCTACTTTGCTGTAGGCACGCTATATGTCACTGTAGGGTGCCTCTATACAGTAACATGTGAAGGTATTTATCCTTAGTACTTAGGGAGGAATATCCAATGGAGCATAGCATAATATTTTGTTCCGTGAAATGAATAAGAAAATCAGTATGAAGGTACAATATGGCTCCATGCGATTCCTTTAATGGCACCATACATCTTTGTCGCTACGACCCCAGTGTTAGTCGTGTTTTTCACTATACCCCCTCAAACTTACATGTGTAAACCTGACCGATTTTTAATTTATGATGTCATTGGGTCCAGAAATGAGACTGTCTAACTTCAATTACAAGTAGATGGATTAGAAGGAAAACCACTTGAGAAAATTCGAATCACAAGGATGATGGAAGAACAAAGAGATTTCCATTACACGACTTGCTCTCCGTCATCTATACAAATCGACTGCACCGTATCAAAGTCATCGTGTGAAACATAAGCTTCGAAGCTCATCTCTCTGTATGTTTTACTTGACCCTTGTTTTTAAGAAATTCATGGTTCAAAAGATTGTCCAATCTAAAGGGTAAAAAACTAAAATTTAACTCTTCTTGTCCAATGCCACGATTATCCCCACCCTTGACTGATGCCAATTGACATAAGAAAGACCCTGTGCACGTTAGATCCTATACACACATTGTCCCATACGATAATATCAGAGGAAAGAAGGATCGGCCATGTTGAATTTCAATGCATGTTTTTTTTTGTTAAACCAAGTGGTCTGGGCCCTATAAGACTGTCCTGAGTCTGGATAGTTTTTTGTGACTCTTTCTAGGAATCAGCTATTGGCTTCATGTCCCATAGTACACATGGAGGAGACATGCATCGGCCAGCCTTTGATGTTCGACATGTCACAACAGCCTTATGAGCCAAAGTTCAAGCGTTTGTTCTTTCGTTGGCTGATTATTAGCCCTATTGGCAGGATGCGACTAAGAGACAATGGACAGGTGAGTCCCTTGCACCTGCCCCTGCCCTGCTGTCCTTGCCTACTTACAACTGCTCTAAGTGGCAGTGGATAACTGGGCGACGGTCCCTTGACTGAGCAGGTAAAGACACAAAACGCGGACAAGACAAACAAACACAATAACTCAAGGTCAGCACTCAGGATCGGTATCAGTCGGTGTGGTACAAAATCGGAAGTCGGGAGAATAGTTAGAAGCTGAGCAAGAGATCAGGAAAAACCAGGGAATACTATCAGGATACAAATATTCTAGCTTAGTACTGAGGCTCTATTTCAGGTAAGGAAGGACACACAGGGGAGGATATTTATGAAGGCTGGAGTTCCAGCCCCTGACCTCTATGCAAAGCTGACTTACGGTGCTGCCAGCGGTGAAGCTTCTGCCGCAGCAACAACAAAGGTGCCCTTAGCAAGCAGACGTACGCTATGTCACACACTTTGGCGTCAACACTTGTGAGAGGCCTGCTGAACAACCGGCAGTGCTGGGAGCCGAGCGTGATGGCTGGCTCCTGACACCTATTACACAGTTTGACAAAACTGATATCAGGGAGACCAGCTATAAAAACACTGTCGCCTGTTAGTTAAAGAGCTCAACACAGAGAAACCTTAGGTGCATTGCCCCCTGGGAAATGTAAATAGGAAAAAGAGTCAGTAAAGCCTCAAAACACTGAGACTCCTTTCAATTAATATATAATTCAATTTAAGAGTCTAAGGACAAGGCCAGGTATCTATCCACAGACAGGTGTTTCAGGGTGATACCCCTCATCAGTGTGGAGTAGGATTTAGGCTAGACGGGACCAATGCCTAGTGGACTACCACGGTAAAATGATCACTGATCTCAGGAACACCAGCTAAAGAAGACACTATAGGCTGCTAGTAAAAGTGCTCGACGCAAGGAAAACCTAAATAAGAAACCATGTGTCAGGGAGTCACTCTCAACCTGCAACCCATGTCCCTGCCTACTTGCCCCTTAGGCTAACCCTAGGGCAGCAACTGGGCAACAATCCCTAGCCTAACTACAGGGGGGGCGGTAGACAGAACACACAGACAGGTATAATACTAACAACTATAGGTCAGACAGTCTGAGTTAGCAACATGTGGTAAGGTCAAAATCCAAATCAGCAAGCAAAAGCTTATCAGAGTCCAGTCCAAGGTCGAGCAAGCGGTAATGCAGTACAGAAGGATGAGGAAGAGGCGAAGTCCAAATCCATCATGTGCCCATTGCCCGTTACATACAGGTGTGGTTTCACAATATAGTTCCAGCCCCAGAGACAAAGCCTATCCTCCTCAAGCCGGGAGAAAAGTATAGCAATGGAGTAGTGCCCTCCTTGGAAGTTTCGTTTTGGGGACCTTGGGTAGGTGAAAACTTTTTACCTGCCTGGACAACCCCTTTGAGGAAGCCTATGACATGTTCTCGGATAAATACAAGGATATGGATAGTTAATTCCCATCCGTCATCCAGTATCTTCAACCATTTATAACCATCACGTGAACCCATTATACCTCTCTTCTTGCCTTATATTCAGTTCCTTGAAGAACATTATTAGATTGCAGTCAGACTCAAGACATCAATTTATCATGTCTGTTGCATTTCACAATTTCGTAGTCAATTTTTTCCAAAAATAATAAGACGTTGAACACGCTGATATATAGCATTCTAATGTAATGGCGGTGTAAATCATATGTTCTGCATGACAGTATCTTGGAACTACACACATCTGTCGGATGCTCCGTGTTCGTAAGTAATACATAATTTAACCCATCGTGCCTTGTTGTTGTTTATCTATTACTTACGGAAACACATTTCTCTATACTCCGCTGTCACATTCTGGGCTTTGCACATTTGTAGTATTATAGACTGACTTTTTCTTCTTGTAATTGATGTAGGCACAGACAGTACTGCCGCCTTGCCTCTCCCTATAATGTAACCACAAATGGTACCGTCTACACACAGTAAGTTACTGTAAATTATAGACAGATGGCAATGCCTCTTCGTCTTTTACTTTAAGTTATAGTTATAGTCCTACCTCTCTGGCTGTCCATTCAAATGATATGGCACAGATATTACTGCCTTCCTCTAACGTGTATTATATTATATGAACATAGTTAGGGCTCCATGTTTCAAATACTGAGTAAAATTGAGCATACTGCCTTCCGAAAATTGTAAAGGCACAAATAGTACTGCCTTCTCCCTCCACCATTGTAAGTTATTTAGATACAGATATTCCTGCTCCTCTGTCGATGGGAAAACTCCCCACAAATGCATGGTTGCGGTGGCAGAGACCCCCCTTATGGCTCCTCGCCGGGAGACCCCCTTTATACCCCAACTCGTCACACTTAAGTGATACTGTATAGCCAAAAAAGTTAAATCTCATCATCTCTTTCTGTAATAACATGAAAGCAGATAGTTTTGTCTCCGTATATCTTCTTTTAAATAATATAGGCACAGATAGTACTGCCTCCCCTCATTCCTTTTTTTTTTCCCCCTGTAAATGATATACAAACAATTCATACCACCTCATCATATATAGAAACCTATAGGATTGGCTCAATGTTTCTTTTGGTGAATACTATAGGAATGGACAGTATTTTCAGAACTGATAGGATTGTCTTGCCATCTCTTCCTGCAAATGATATAGGAACAGATAGTGCTGCCTCCTTTATCTCTGCCTGTAAATGATATATGTACAGATAGTGCTGCCTCCTTTATCTCTGCCTGTAAATGATGTACTGTAGGTACATATAGTTGTGTCTCCATCATCTCTGCCTGTAAATAATATAGGAACAGATAGTGCTGCCTCCTTCATCTCTGCCTGTAAATAATATAGTTACAGATAGTGCTGTATCCTTCATCTCTGCCTGTAAATGATATAGTTACAGATAGTGCTGCCTCCTTCATCTCTGCCTGTAAATAATATAGTTACAGATAGTGCTGCCTCCTTCATCTCTGCCTGTTAATGATATAGTTACAGATAGTGCTGCCTCCTTCATTTCTGCCTGTAAATGATATAGTTACAGATAGTGCTGTCTCCTTCATCTCTGCCTGTAAATGATATACAGTAGGTACAGATAGTGCTGCCTCCTTCATCTCTGCCTGTAAATAATATAGGTAGAGATAGTGCTGCCTGCTTCATCTCTGCCTGTAAATGATATACAGTAGGTACAGATAGTGCTGCCTCCTTCATCTCTGCCTGTAAATGATATACAGTAGGTACAGATAGTGCTGCCTCCTTCATCTCTGCCTGTAAATTATATAGGTTCAGATAGTGCTGCCTCCTTCATCTAGCTGAACTGTTGCACAAGAATTATCAATGCATGTGCATCTAAATTTTGCACAAGGAAAGCGAGAATATGCAGTGTGTGTAAACATTGACACCTTCTCAAAAAATTGCACAGATCATAACCCCCCCCCCATATTGTTGTATTGTCATCTCTTTTTGTATACGTTATAGGATTCCATTTCAGAATATCTGGCAGTAAATAATAATTTACTCACTATTTCTGCCAGTAAAAAATAGAACAGATAGTACTGGCTTCCCATCTTTTCCTGTAAATGATACTGATGGTGCTGCCTCCTTTCTTTCTTTCAGTGAATGATACTGGAATAGATACACATTTCTCATCACATTGGCCTGTAAATTATATTAAGTGTTCTTCCTATAAATAAAATAGGAAAAGATAGTACTGCCTCCTTCATCTCTGCCTGTAAATGATACAATTCCAGTAATTCATCCTTAACATTTCTGCCTATAATGATATAGGAACAGATAGTACTTCCTTATTGTCTCTTCCTATAAATGACATCAGTACAGATAGTGCTGCCTTATTATCTTTTCCTATAAATTACATCAGTACAGATAGTGCTGCCTTTTATCTCTTCCTATAAATGACATCAGTACAAATAGTGCTGCCTTTTATCTCTTCCTATAAATGACACCAGTACAGATAGTGCTGCCTTATTATCTCTTCCTATAAATTACATCAGTACAGATAGTACTGCCTTGTTGTCTCTTCCCATAAATTACATCAGTACAGATAGTGCTGCCTTATTATCTTTTCCTATAAATGACATCAGTACAGATAGTACTGCCTTGTTGTCTCTTCCCATAAATTACATCAGTACAGATAGTGCTGTCTTATGTCTTCCTATAAATGACATCAGTACAGATAGTACTGCCTTATTATCTCTTCCTATAAATGACATCAGTACAGATAGTGCTGCCTTATTATCTCTTCCTATAAATGACATCAGTACAGATAGTGCTGCCTTGTTGTCTCTTCCTATAAATTACATCAGTACAGATAGTACTGCCTTGCTGTCTCTTCCTATAAATTACATCAGTACAGATAGTACTGCCTTGTTGTCTCTTCCTATAAATTACATCAGTACAGTTAGTACTGCCTTGTTGTCTCTTCCTATAAATTACATCAGTACAGATAGTGCTGCCTTTTATCTCTTCCTATAAAATACATCAGTAAAGATAGTACTGCCTTATTATCGTTTCCTATAAATGACATCAGTACAAATAGTACTGCCTTGTTGTCTCTTCTTGTAAATGACATCAGTACAGATAGTGTTGCCTTATTGTCTCTTCCTATAAATATATCAGTAAAGATAGTACTGCCTTGTTGTCTCTTCTTGTAAAGGACAGCAGTATAGAGCACTCGCCATTTAAACCTGGCTTTCTTTCAGTTTGTGCTCATACTAGCTAATACTGGCTCCTTATTTCTGCCTATATAGGACATAGGCACAGATAGTAATGTATTGCCTTTTTTTTCTGTAATTGATTTAGAAAAAGATAATATTGCCCTTTTATCTGTGGAATTGATATAGATACAGATAGTGCTGCCATCTTCATCTGCGCATGAACAGTACATTATACAGAAACAGATAGTACTGTCTATTCATTACTGCCTGTAAATGAGATAGGCACAGATAGTAATGTCTTGCCCTCTTTTCCTGTAAATAATACAGAAACAGATAATATTGCCCTTTTTCTCTGTGGAAATGATATACAGTAGGTACAGGTAGTGCTTCCTTCTTTATCTGTGCAGGTACAGTATATGGCTGCGTTCACACTACGTATATATTTCAGTCAGTATATTTCAGTCAGTATTGCAACCAAAACCAGGAGTGGATTAACCCCTTAGTGACCGCCGATACGGCTTTCTACGGCGGTCACTAATGGGCCTTATTCTGCTGCCATCAGCTTTTTACGGCGATGGCAGAGAATAAGGCTGCGGGGCCGGGACGGCCCCCACCCCATCCCCCCGGCTACCGGAGGTAGCTGAGGGGTTGGGGCAGTGTGTGAGGTCCGTCCCGGCCCCCCCCCCTTACCGACGATCGCCGCTATTAACGTTATAGCGGCGACCGTCGGTAAATGAGAGTACCGGTGCCGCCGCCACCTTTCATCTCCCCCCGCCGTGAATCTACGGCGGGGGGAGATGAAATAAGTATCCCCCCGACCTCAGATCAGCCCCCCCTAGTGCCCCGATAACTAACCCCCCTCCCCCGGCGGCCATCATTTCCAAGATGGCCGCCGCTATCGCTGTGAACCGACTAACGTCGGTTCACAGCGATTAAAAGGTTAAAATGAATGAAAGCCCCATGCTCTCCGCCACCGGAGGTAGCGGAGAGCATGGGGCAGTCATCGGGGACCCCCCTGTGGGGTCCCGGTACAAGCGATCAGCGGTATATACTATATACCGCTGATCGCTTGTGCCATGTGCTCCCGGCACTTTTTATCCCCTGTCACCATGAATGATTGGTGACAGGGGATAAAAAGTGATGTCCCCCCACCCCCCAAGTCGCCCCCCCACCCCCCCTGTCACCCCCGTCCCCCAGTCACCCCCCCCTTCCCCATATACTCACCGGATCGACGGAGCTCCTTCCTCCTCGACGTCCTGGCTGGTTATGAAGTGCGCATGCGCTTCACAACCAGCCAACTCTGAAAATTTAAAGTGACAGAGACCAATTTGGTCTCTGTCACTGAACTATGATTACTGAGATAGAAAATATCACAGTAATCATAGTAATACAGTGAAAATGAATGTGTAAAGTACAAAAAGTGAAAAACATACAAAAAAATAAAACACACACTTTTTATTATAGTAATAACTGCAGTTTACTCCCAAATTACCCCTAACCCCTCCCCAGATTACCCGTAACCACCGCACGTTGCCCGTAACCACCGCACGTTGTCCGTAACCACCGCACGTTGCCCGTAACCACCGCACGTTGCCCGTAACCACCGCACGTTGCCCGTAACCACCGCACGTTGCCCGTAACCACCGCACGTTGCCCGTAACCACCGCACGTTGCCCGTAACCACCCCACGTTGCCCGTAACCACCCCACGTTGCCCGTAACCACCCCAGATTGTCAGTAAGCACTGCAGGTTGCGCGTAACCACCCCACGTTGCCCGTATCCACCTCAGATTGTCTGTAAGCACTGCAGGTTGCCCGTAACCAGCCAACGTTGCCTGTAACCACCCCAGATTGTCTGTAAGCATTGCAGGTTGCCCGTAACCACCCCACGTTGCCCGTATCCACCCCAGATTGTCTGTAAGCACTGCAGGTTGCCCGTAACCACCCCACGTTTCCCGTAACCATCCCAGATTGTCTGTAAGCACAGCAGGTTGCCCGTAACCAGCCCACGTTGCCCGTTACCAGCCCACGTTGCCTGTAACCAGCCCACGTTGCCTGTAACCAGCCCACGTTGCCTGTAACCAGCCCACGTTGCCTGTAACCACCCCACGTTGCCTGTAACCACCCCACGTTGCCTGTAACCACCCCACGTTGCCGTAACCACAGCAGGTTGCCCGTGACCACCACACGTTGCCCATAACCACCACACATTGCCCGTAACCACCCCCCGTTGCCTGTAACCACCCCACGTTGCCTGTAACCACCCCAGGTTGCCGTAATCACAGCAGGTTGCCCGTGACCACCCCATGTTGTCCGTAACCACCCCAGATTACCTGTAACCACCTCAGGTTGCCCATAACCACCCCTGGTTGCCCGTAACCACCCCACATTACCTGTAATCTCATTTTTTTTATCTTATTTTAGTAACTGCGCTATTCTAATAACCATTACTAGCTGCGGTTTTGCTCCTGTAAATCGGCGCTCCTTCCCTTCTGAGCCCTGCTGTGTGCCCATACAGTGGTTTATGCCCACATATGGGGTACCGTTGTACTCAGGAGAACCTGCGTTACAGATTTTGGGGTACGTTTTCTCTCCTGTTCCTCGTCAAATTGAGAAATTTCAAACTAAACCAACATATTATTGGAAAAATTCGAGTTTTTCATTTTTACTGGCCAATTTTGAATACTTTCCTCTAATACCTGTGGGGTAAAAATGGTCACCACACCCCAAGATGAATTCTTTGAGGGGTGCTCTTTCCAAGATGTGGTGACTTTTGGGGGGAATCTATTCTGCTGACACTACAGGGGCACTGCAAACGCACCTGGCGCTCAGAAACTTCTTCAGAAAAATCTGCACTGAAAATGCTAATTGGCGCTCCTTCCCTTCTGAGCCCGGCTGTGTGCCCATGCAGTGGTTTATGCCCACATATGGGGTACCGTTCTACTCAGGAGAACCTGTGTTACATATATTGGGGTGACATTTCTCTCCTGTTCCTCGTGAAATTGAGAAATTTCAAACTAAAGGAACATATTATTGGAAAAATTCGAGTTTTTCATTTTTACTGTCTACTTTTGAATACTTTCCTCAAATACCTGTGGGGTCAAAATGCTCACCACACCCCAAAATAAATTCTATGAGGGGTGCACTTTCCAAAATGGAGTGACTTATGGCGAGATTTTACTCCGCTAGCACTACAGGGGCGCTGCAAACGCACCTGGCGCTCAGAAACTTCTTCAGCAAAATCTGCATTGAAAAAGCTAATTGGCGCTCCTTCCATTTTGAGCCCTCCTGTGTGCCCATGCAGTGGTTTATGCCCACATATGGGGTACCATTGTACTCAGGAGAACCTGCGTTACAAATTTTGTGGTACTTTTTTCCTCTTGTTCCTCGTGAAATTGAGAAATTTCAAACTAAAAGAACATAATATTGGAAAAATTTGAGTTTTTCATTTTTACTGTCTACTTTTGAATACTTTCCTCTAATACCTGTGGGGTCAAAATGGTCACCACACACCAAGATGAATACTTTGAGGGGTGCACTTTCCAAAATGGAGTGACTTTTGGGGGGGTTCTATTCTGCAGACATTACAGGGGCTCTGCAAACGCACCTGGCGCTCGGAAACTTCTGCAGCAAAATCTGCATTGAAAAAGCTAATTGGCGCTCCTTCCCTTCTGAGCCCTCCTGTGTGCCCATGCAGTGGTTTATGCCCACATATGGGGTACCATTGTACTCAGGAGAACCAGCGTTACAAATTTTGGGGTACTTTTTTCCTCTTGTTCCTCGTGAAATTGAGAAATTTCAAACTAAACGAACATATTATTGGAAGAATTCAAGTTTTTCATTTTTACTGTCTTCTTTTGAATACTTTCCTGTAATACCTGTGGGGTCAAAATGGTCACCACACACCAAGATGAATTCTTTGAGGGGTGTACTTTCCAAAATGGGGTGACTTATGGGGGGTTTTCTCTCTGCTGACACTACAGGGGCTCTGCAAACGCACCTGGTGCTCAGAAACTTCTTCAGCAAAATCTGCATTGGAAAAGCTAATTGGCGCTCCCTTCCTTCTGAGCCCCGCTGTGCGCCCATACAGTGGTTTACGCCCACATATGGGGTACCGTTGTACTCAAGAGAACCTGCATTACAAATTTTGGGGTGCTTTTTGTCTCATATTCCTTTTGAAAATGAGAAACTTTAATCTAAACGTATATATTATTGGAAAATTTAAATTTTCAATTTTTTTACTGCCTAATTGTGAATACTTTCCTCCAGCCCCTGTAGGGTTAAAATGCTCATTATACCCCTAGATTAATTCTTTAAGGTGTGTAGTTTCCAAAATGGGGTCACTTATGGGGGTTTTCAGGATACCAGACTTCTAAATCCATTTAAAAAAAGAACTGGTCCCTAAAAAAATCAGTTTCACGAAAATGTGATAATTTGCTGATAAATTTCTAAGCCCCATAACACCCTAAAAAAGTAAAATATGTTTACCAAATTATGCCAGAATAAAGAAGACATATTGGTAATGTGACTTAGTAACTAATTTATGTGCTACGACTTTCTTTTTTTAGAAGCAGAGAATTTCAAAGTTCATAAAATGCAAATTTTTTAAATTTTTCATGATATTTTGATGTTTTTCACAAAAAACACACAAAGTAGTGACCAAATTTTGCCACTAACATAAAGTGCCATAGGTCACGAAAAAACAATCTCAGAATCGCTAGCATACGTTAAAGCATCACTGAGCTATGAGAGCATAAAGTGAGACAGGTCAGATTTTGAAAAATTAGCCTGGTCATTAAGGCCCAAACTAGCTGCAGCACAAAGGGGTTAAAAACACAGAAAGGCTCTGATCACACAATGGTGAAATTGAGTGGATGGCCGCCATATAACAGTAAATAACGGCCATTATTTCAATATAACAGCCGTTCTAAAATAACAGCAAATATTTGCCATTAAATGACGGCCATCCACTCAATTTCACCATTGTGTGAACAGATCCTTTCTGTGTTTTTAATCCACTCCTGGTTTTGGTTGCAATATGAGGACCACAATACTGACTGAAATATACTGACTGAAATATTCATATACTGACTGAAATATATGTAGTGTGAACGCAGCCTATTACTGTATATAAAAACAGATAATACCATCTACTCTTTTCTGCCTGTAAAGTATATAGGCACAGATAGTAATGTCTTGCCATCTTTTCCTGTAATTCATATAAAAACAGATAACAATGCCCCTTTTCTCTGTGGAAATGATACAGGCACTGATAGTGCTTCCTTCTTCATCTATGCATGTGAATTATACAGGAACAGATCATACTGTCTCCTTATTTCTGCCTGTAAATGGGATAGGCACAGATAGTAATATCTTACCATTGTTTCCTGTAATTGACAGAGAGACAGATGTTATCGCTTCTTTTCTCTGTGGAAATTATGCCGGCACAGATAGTACTGCTTCTGTGTTTTCTCCGATAAATGATATTGGTTTTGGGAGTGTCCATCACGTTGATCTAAATTCCAAAAGTCTAAAACATACACTAAGCTATCAGTCATGACAATCTCAGCTCTGCTACGCTAAGCTCAACCTCTCCTCGTCTATCATTTTTAAAAACTCTACCTAAAGTGAATACCGGATATCAATATCCATTAGTTGACAAATGTTATCTTAATGGTGCTTGATCAGACGTAGAACGCTGCTCATTCTAGGCTTCAGTGAGCCGTGTGGTGTTGCTAGGTTTGAGTTATTTATCAAGCTTAGTCTTTTGTATTCTGCTGGGATGAAAAAACTCTAATCTACTACCAGGTCTTTTATATTTCAATACTCACATATGGTTGTGGTGCGGTTTATAGATAGTCCTCATTTTACAGATGATTGAGAGTCATGAAATTGCCCATGTTTATCTTCATTCACAAGGCAGGCAGCTAGACCCCGGAGAGTCAGCGCCACATAGACGACTTTAGATTAGATAGGCCCTTTCTTATTAAAGTGTACCTGATGCCGGATCATTGGCGAGTTTCTCTGTTCATTCGGAAGTTCGGGTCTCCATGGATGTGAACGCGCTATGAGACTGTAATCCATGCGACCCTCCCTCCTTCCTTGGATCATTATATGTCTCATTGTATGTTCGCATCCATGAAGAACCAACTTTTGGCATGAAGAGTGGAACTCTGGCAGCAGGCCTTCAGGGCAGGGTCCATTGTCTGTTTACTTATCACTCGGAGCAGAAGAACGTCCTCCAGAAAGAATGTGTTAAAGGGGTACTCTTTCAAATCAACTGGCGTCAGAAAGTTATGTAGATTTGTAATTTACTTATATTTAAAAATCTCAAGTCTTCCAGTACTTATTAGCTGATGTATGTCCTACAGGAAGTGCTGTATTCTTTCCAGTCTGACATAGTGCTCTCTGCTGCCACCTCTGTCCATGTCAGGAACTGTCCAGACCAGGAGAGGTTTTTTTTTTTTTTATGGGGATTTGCTGCTGCTCTGGACAGTTCCTGACATGGACAGAGGTGGCAGCAGAGAGCACTGTGTCAGACTGGAAAGAATACATCACTTCCTGCAGGACATACAGCAGCTGATAAATACTGAAAGTATTAATATTTTCAAATGGAAGTAAATTACAAAACAATTTAACTTTCTGACACCAGTCGATTTGAAAGACAAAAAAAAAAAATCACTGGAGTTCCCCTTTAAGAAATGTATCAGCACAGAATATTGGACCTACAATGAGCATAAAAGGTGGAGAGTCACTTTAAACTCTATCCATCCATAGTCTATTAGACACAGTAACTGAGTTCTCCTTTGCCTTCTGCATTTGATCACACAATCTATTCCCCTTTCCCACCTCCCTCGGTTGCTGTATAGTATTTTATGCAATCAGAAAGCTGAAGCATTTGACTGAATGATGGAGAGGCCATGGCTGGATGGAAATGTGTTTCTAAGGTCTCCAGTGCAAGCGGAAGTCCTTATCATTCAGCTTCTGTGCTCTGCCTATCGCTCCGTTTCTTGGAAGCTATTGTCTCTTCCATAGAAGCTCAGCCATTTATCTGAATGGCTTATCTTCAGAATTTTAAATATTGCAATAGATCACAATATGTGACACCCGATGAAGAGGGAATTGTTATTAATCAGGATCTGCTGAGGGATATTACACCTTGGGCTGATGCCGCCGAAAGAGAAGGATAGAATTAGTGGTTTGGATTACACATTGAGCCAATTTCCAGAAAAAAAATAATAATAATAAAAATAGAATTATCTCCAGTGTATTCTAGAGTAAGCGCCAGTCAAGGTTATAGCCATAGATGATGTTACTAAATGTTGTGAGAAATTAATTGTGAGTCATTAATCTACTTCAATTAGGAATATATAACTGCATGTCTGATGGCAAAACTGCATCCAAAAAGCAGAAAATGTTCCTTAACTCCCAGACGACCCTGGGCGTACCAGGGGTGTTCAGAGCAGGACCGCGCGCCGGCCTCGGGTGCCGCACGTAGCCTGGGACCACGGCTATCAGCGGGCACGGTCCGATTGCTGTGCCCGCGCCCACTTGCAGCCTTATCCCTGGTGTCTAGTGGGGGGATCGCTCCCACCCCCCACCCCTGCAACGCGATCGCGGAGGGGTAATCCCCATGTCCTTACCGGGCCAGGGTCCGCGCCATAATGGCGCTGATCCTGGCTCGGCACTCGGTTGTTTTCGGCTGTAGCAGCCGAAAGCAATCGATTGCCGATCTCATAGATCTATGCAGTATAACTATACTGCATAGATCTCAATTAGAGATCAGTGTGGTTATACTAGAAGTCCCCCAGGGGAATAAACCTAACCCCAGTGGGGAATAACCCTAACCCCAGGAGGGCTTCTAGTATAAGTGTAAAAAAAAAAGTACGACACGGAGAGAAAGAAGCTACTGCACCTCACACCTATGGCTGACACTAATGCCATTTGGCTACATTTAAAAACCAACACTAGGATGTTGGTATATAATTTGATCAAACCATATTGCCCTATGTACCACGTGCAGGTCCCCTGGTTCACATGGGTCCCTATAGTAACTCCACACTGTCTCGGTCAGCGACAGCTAACCCCACAAAGCGTGCACAAACAGGGAAGGGGGGCCATGGAATCGCCCTGCAACCCCAATGTCACAGGACCAAATCCAAAGCGCCTCCCCAAAAAACAGTTGGCACCACGGCGGAGAAAGCTGCCACCAAACAACACAAGTGTGAATATGCTCTTGTACTCACCATTACTGCTGCAGATAGAATGGGAAAGATAGGAGGTACTGACATGTGAGCACAGGTGTATCCTGTTTATTTGGGTCATGTGGGTCTTACGAAGGGGAGTGCCAACTGCTCAGAAAAGGGAGGGGACATTTTTTTTTATTAATAAAAAGCCCCCTCCCCTAATAAAAGTTTTAATCCACCCCCCCTCCCCCTTCTCCCATGTTATGAATAAAAATAAATAAATAAACATGTTTGGTATCACCGCGTGCATACTCGCCCAAAATATCATTTTATCACATTCCTGATCTCACACGGTAAACGGCTTAAGGGCAAAAAAATCCCAAAGTGCAAAATTGCGCATTTTTGGTTGTATAAAATCCAGAAAAATTGTAATAAAAAGTGATAAAAAAGTCACATACTGTATGCGCAGTCAAGGTACCAATAAAAATAAGACATCATGGCGCAAAAAATGACACCTCACACAGCCCCATAGACCAAAGGATAAAAGCGTTATAGGCCTTTTGAGATCGATTTGAATTTTTAAAAGCCATCAGATAAAATAAAAGTTATACATGTTATATGTCGTTGTAATCGAAACCACTTGAGAAACATATATAACAATACAGTTTTACCCCAGGGCAAACGGCATAAAAACAAGGAAGGAATCTCAGGTAGGACTCACAGACAGGAACCAGGAAAGCTGGGACCACAATGCTAGGGCAGCAATGCAGAGGTCAGGATCAGGGCAGACATTTATAGGAGAGTGCTTGGTGCAAACCACCAATTAAGGACGTACTTTTCTTGTAAATTTCACCGAGCTAGCCGTAGCGCTCATCCCGGTGATGGAGAGAGCGAGCAAGAATATGGCAGCATCTCACGATACTCGAGACAATGGCATCTTCCTCTTCCTGCTGTCTGTCAGGGAGAGTGTTAGGGTGGGGAAAATAGTGTCTTTTAGGCAGAAATCATCCACAAAGAACCCAACAGTCCTTCTAAGGGCTACAACTACATTTTTTTCGCCTCCCCTTGGCTGCTGGCTTGGGCTTGTAGTGCAGCTACCTCCATCTTGGTTGCACACTGGTGGTGCCAAAAAAGTCCTACACCAAAGACTTCCAAAGACTACACCAAAAGTCCTCCCAGTTGCACCTAGTTAGGTGCTTTCCTAACATGTGCCAGCACATGTGCCTTGCCCATCTTGGTCTGGGTCAGCAAAATTGTATTGAGGACCACCACCCGGCTGTTGCCTGTAACTTGGCATAATGTTGCGATTAGCCAGCCCCAGAGGCATCCATGCATGCTGCCTCTGCTGTTTCCTGTGCATTTCCATGTTGTTTCCATCATTTTCTAAGGTTTCCAGGTTTTCACACCTTTCCTGTGCCGAGCTTTGGTCCCCTGCAAAAATGCTCGAGTTTCCTATTGACTTCAATGGGGTTTGTTACTGGAAACGAGCACCCAAGCATTGGAAAATATTCATCTCGAGCATCGAGCACCCGAGCATTTTAGTACTCGCTTACCTCTAGAGACAACCACCAGAATCCCTCTACTCAATGCTTGTGGCTGGGTCATGGTCCTGCCTATTATTCCGTTGAACTTTCTGTGCAGTCCATGGGAGCGGGTTCCTGCCAGCATCCTCGCTTAACCTACCTGCCTGGACCCTTCTGTACCATGTGCTTCTACCCCGTGATTTACATTGGCACTGGTATAGTCCCCGCTACCTGCACTGGTACCACGCTTATGATCACCTGGTGTCCTTTAGCAGAAGTCCAGCTCCACATCATGGCTGGGATAGAAGGTGAAGAACTACAGGTCACGCAGACTCTACTCACTGAAATTACCCAAAGTCAAACCAGTTAAGTAGCACTGTGTGTCCACCTCCGCGGCCCAACTTCTTTAACTTAAAAAATGTTGCCTTGTATATTCTGACCTCTATGAGCGGTGGAGCGGTGAATGGAATGGTGGTCGCACATGTGCACTACAGCTCGCAATATTTCTATTGCAAAAGTTTTATCCTGAATATTAAAATGGTCTGTCATCCTTGTGGCATGATGTACAGTAAATGCATCAAAGAATGTAATGAACGGATACACGAGAAAAGAGATGTCAAAATATAGTCAAGTCGGGATAAGATGAATACAGCAGTAAACAAAGAATACAATAGCCTACATAAACAGCAATTGTAAGTACCCTCAACATTATCAACATCACATTATTGACTAGACCAAACTATGTGTGAGAGGTAAACAACATGTTTGTTGACATACAACAGTGATGAGACAATAAGAAAATGAACAAGGAGAGAGAAGAGGGATGTCCCCCCCTCCCCCCAAAGACACATAGGCAAAGTCATCTGTTTTAGGGTAGCTTTACATGTACCAGATCCGCAGTGGATTTCACGCTGCAAGTTTGCAACAAAATCCTCTGCGGATCCTGTAGTGTGAAGCTGAATGGGTCCCATACACTCAGCGGGTATGGGACCCGGCCCCTTTCACTCCCCTGCCGCCGGCAGCCCCGGCCCCGAGCATACATTATCTGCTCTGTGCCGCGGCTGTGTGTGATGCTCCCGGCTCCCCTCGCTCCCCATCAGCGAATCAAGCAGCACTGATTGGCTAATGGGGAGTGACGGGAGTTGGGAGCATCACACACAGCTGCGGTGCCAAGCAGGTAATGTATGCTCAGGTCCGGGGATGCGGGCTGCGGGTTGGGGGGCGGGTTAAAGGGGCTGGGTCTCATACACGCAGCGGATCCTGCAAACTCGCAGCGTGAAATCTGCTGCAGATCCGATACGTGTGAAGCTACCTTAAATAAATAAACATTCATTCAGATCAGATACATTCCGATCAGCCCGCTCAGCCAATCACTTGCTTACTGGGAGGGGACAGTTTTCTGTAGAGTGACAGCTCGCTCAGCCAATCACTAGCCTCGGCACTGTCCCATCTTAGTGGATATCTGTTTGACATTTTTTTTTTAATTGTGATTTTCAGATTTTTTGACACTTTTACGACAATATGCTGTAACAAATTCGTCCTTCTGTAATATTCCCAGTATTGTAGCTACTATAGTTTGGGCTGTTTTAATTAAACTTATTTAGATAGGATTTGCGAAACTTAACAAGTTTGACCGAAAATTCGCAAAGCTCGAAAAAACAAATTCCCATCTGATTCACTCATCTCTGCTCAGAATCTATAAGTGGCTGAAGCTACTGGAACTCCACCACCTAAGTTTATTGGCATACCCAGTACAGTTATCCCCTGGTGATAACAGCCGATTACGAGCAGGTTCTTATCTATAGCCAGTATAGTCCAGCTCCCCCGATGATCTAATACAGATCGAATCACCTAAAACTACCTTAGTACTTGAAATTTACCTCTAACCGATTTGATGAATGAGATTCGTGTAATTAGTGCTGCAAAAAAACACACATATATATATATATTTCATCTATTTCATCGTCTGGCACTTGATTTGACATACAATATCTCTGAAGAAGAAAAAAAAATAAGCGTTTGAATAAATTGACACCTATTACATTTTGTTTCATCGTTCACCATTTTTGTTTCATTAGAAGAAAAGAAACCTGTAAGATTTGAAGCAGGCGCTGTTCTAACACGGTTACTATCCAAATGAATCTCGTTTTATTACACTTATACTTTTCAACAAAGACATCTTCCTAGATGAAGTCAATCTCTTTAATGATCCACGGTAAGCGTTGTTCTTTAGGAATCTAGTTGTAGAACATGTCTGGGATTTTCTCAAGTATTCTCAAATTATGTTGGCAGGAATGGTCGGAGTTACACGCCAAATAAAAAAAAAAAAACGTATTGTTCCCGACTCCAGTACAGGATGTACTATGCCTATGATCAATGGGTTATACCAAGATTAAAAGTTGTCTCCTATCAAAAAGGTAGGGTATAAGTATCGAACTGACGATTTCTGACCAATGACCTGCAGCTATCACCACTAGGTGGAGCTCAGGAACTCACTGCAT
Organism: Dendropsophus ebraccatus; assembly: GCF_027789765.1. NCBI lineage: Eukaryota > Metazoa > Chordata > Amphibia > Anura > Hylidae > Dendropsophus > Dendropsophus ebraccatus. Next base: position 71,978,617 of record NC_091466.1, on the reverse strand, counting down.
ACTGTTTTATAATTGAAATTAATGTAAAATCTGTATGTAGTAAACTTCTAAGTGATGGATGCAAGCAGACTTCTATCATTCAACTCTATGCCAATGCAGTGATCTCTCAACTTACAATGGTCTCAAGATACAATATTTTCAACATACAATGGTCCTTTCTGGACCATTGTAATTTGAGACCGGACTCAACATACAATGCTACGGACAGTCAGGATCTGCGGCACATGTAAATAACTAGACGATAGACCAATGAAAGTGGCCATTTAACTGGTAAAACACCAGTATTAGTGAAGTGCCTGCACTGGTGCCTATCACTAGTGTGATACTACATGTCCTGTGCTGCTCTTTACCTGGGCCGTTTTCCATAGAATTTTGATCTCAACATACAATATTTTCAAGATACAATGGTTGTCCTGGAACGAATCAATATCGTATGTTGAGGGACCATTGTACAGGTCATTTGGACTTCAAGAGGCATAGATAGAATTTAAAGGGTCACCCAGTATAGGTCCTACTGAGAACTCCTTTAAATGTACTTTGACTTACACCAAGAATAAAACTTGTCTCCTATCCATAAAATAAGGTATAAGTATCTAATTGGTGGAGTCAGAACAATTGGGCCTCCATTGATCACGTGAATAGAGTGTCAGCACACATGCTAAGCAATTGCTTCATTCACACTTTATGAGACTTCTGTAGACAGCCGAGTACATTGCTTGACTATCTTCAGAAGTCCCAAAGTGAGGAAATTGGAGGTGCTCCATTCACTTGGATAGCGAGGGGCCTCTCTTCTTATGATCGATAAGTATTCTAGTGGCTGGACCCTGAACCATCAAATAATTATCGTATACCCTTTGTCAGGATTGTGCAGTAACCTGGTGGGAACTGGGCCTGTTTTTACTTTTGTGAGACACACCCGCTTGCTTCTCAGCTTCCTGGTAATGCGGGAGTTAAACTGATCACTGCTAGACTTGATTATACAGCTGAATAAGTCTATTTGATTGACTGGTTTCTCTACCTGTCTGGAACCTGGAAGATAAGAGCGCCGGTCCAATGTGGATCCGGACCGGGCTCTTGGTCATCATAAAAAAGAAAGCTGAGGCAGTCTCCCAGTGCTGGCTATTAGGTTAATACCCTGGTCCCAGCTTTCCCTGTCTATTACTACCATCCCCGTCCTAACTCCCTCTGCTTGATTTGCTTATCTAGTACAGGGAACGTTTTCGTGGTTGTCTGCGGCTGCCTAGGGCCGTTTCAGGCAAGTAGGTAGGGACAGTTGGTGGGTTCAGTATCAGGGCTCACTGTCTTGTCTTGTCCCTACCTCCCCTGTCCTGACAACTTTTATGGTATTATCCCTTTTATCCAGCTGTGAGAATGTAAACGCTGCCCCCTACACCAGTGACAGGCCGGTGTATACATTAACAGTGCATGCTCCAACTTGCTTTGGTTGCTCCTGGCATCCTGACATCCCACTCAGTCAATCAGTGGCAGTGGCGGGCCAACGTGCATATAACGGTATGTACAATGTCGGTTGATCATGGTCTTTCAACATGCTGAAAAATCCCGATCATGTCAGGGATGGTCCGCTGCTCATTGTCCTGTGTAATAGGAGTGACAGGCATCAGACTGCCGCTTACTCCAATAGGCAGCCCAAACGATATAAGGATTATCTGGTCATGTGCCACTGCTCCTCATGGCCCTCCTAATGCCCACTTGCTGTCGGCACATGTTATAGCACAGGCAGCAAGCGGTGAATGAGGGATCAGAGGCCGCTGATGTGATAGTCTGGCGCTAATTCCCCCGGCAAATTATTGTATGTAATACGTGTGTAAGTCAACATAAAGTTGGTAAGATGAGTAGGAGGAAACCAGCACAATAGCAGTGAAAGCGTACTGTACAGTGCTATGTTGCAGTTGTTAGACTTGACCCCACAGTCCTAGCTTTGCGGGGTTAACCACTGAGCCACCAGCATGCCACCCATGCTACGGGCAGCCGCTCTTTTGTACCAGATTATTTTTGTAATGGATTACAATCTGAAATAATACTGTAAAAAACGCGCCGTGTGAGTCTGGGAGCCGCGACCTTCTGCACTTCAGGTCACTGGTTCCTGCCTTTGCAATTGGTTTATTTGTCTCCGTTGGCAGAGACATAAATCAGTCGGCACCTGCTAAGTCTCCAGTTTTCCGAGAGCTTATGTGCGACCACAGCGGCACGGGCCGGAGTTCTTTCATGTCCTATGTCAGTGTCAAGTGTCAGCTCCTCAGATTGTGGCACCTTACAAGTTGTTATATTAACCGAGCGAGTTCTGAAGTCAGATCCCCATCTAAAGTAGAAGCTGGATGCAATGTTGCAGAATGGGTTTCGAGCAGGTCAGAGAATTGTCACTGGAAAACTAAAGCTAAAGTCTTCCCAGTATTCAACTCCCCTGTTGTGTCCGCATTGCGAGGACTCACAGGAACACATTAAAACATTGAGTCTTTATAAATTTTTCCTTGCTTTGCTTATGCATTCTCTGGCTCTGCGGTTGGGTGCAAAACGTGAATTTGCTTTGTTTCCGGAAGTAGCGTCGCCCTTGTAAAATGGTTCTGTCTGGTATTACAGCATTTAATTAACTAGTATAGAGCTGCAATGCAGAAATGTTGTGGGCAATAGCGACTGTTGTATATAGGTTCTTTTCAGTCCACTCCAGCCGCCAACCCCCATGGGTGTATATAAGAATAGGAAATTGACAGTACACTGTGATACAATAATATTGCAGTGCACAGTACAAGCCTTCTAGTAAGTAGAAAAAGGAATATATATATAAATATTAGATAGATAGATAGATAGATAGATAGATAGATAGATAGATAGATAGGTGGGGGGTTTCTAAGACCAACATCTCATATGTCATGACAAACAGGTGCAATTATATATCTTTAACTTATCCATGGTATATGCCGGGGTTTGTTTTTCTCTCAGTGCCGACACACCAGTAAAAAAATATCTTTTATTTGAGCTCAAAGGTCAACGAGAGAGAGGTGCTGCAGATCTAGGGCATGGTTTCTCCAGGTGCCACCTACCGCCACCCAACTAAAAGATCTTTTTACCGGAACGCCGGCATGGGGAGGACAATGGACCCCAGCAACAGCAATGGATTTGTTAAAGATACATAACAGTACTCAAAACAGATATGCTTTAAACTAGAACTTTTATAAGCAGGTGTAAACTGTAGAAAATTTGTAAACTGTAGAAAACTGTAGAAATACTCCCTGCGCAGCCTTTGGTTGTCCAGGCTTGATAGGAATTTAAGTTTTGCAACAGCTATAGGGCCACTGCCTGGCGAACACTGATCAGAGTTTAAAGTGTAACTTTCGATATAACTTTCAAAACCTAAATAAACAGTAGATGTGATATAGAGCAAATTTGCAATATACATTCATTATTTTTGTTGTTGCTACCATGATGTAAAACAAAGCTGTACTTACCATAAATCCAGGTCCAGTCTCCTGAAGGCAGTTATATAACAGCTATACTTACCAGAAATCCAGGTCCTGTCTCCCGAAGGCGGCTATATAACAGCTATACTTACTGTATCAAGGTCCAGTCTCCTGAAGGCTGCTATATAACAGCTATACTTACTGTATCCTGGTCCAGTCTCCTGAAGGCAGCTATATAACAGCTATACTTACTGTATCCAGGTCCAGTCTCCTGAAGGCTGCTATATAACAGCTATACTTACTGTATCAAGGTCCAGTCTCCTAAAGGCAGCTATATAACAGCTATACTTACTGTATCAAGGTCCAGTCTCCTAAAGGCAGCTACATAACAGCTATACTTACTGTATCCAGGTCCAGTCTCCTTAAGGCAGATTTTCTGACTTGTGCTGGTTGTAAAAAAACAGGCAAAACACAGGGATTCCGGCCAGTACAGAGAGTCATGGCTCAATGTGTCCATGAATCAAATGGCTGCCCTCTCTCTGTGAGCGCTCAGATGGCCTGGGATACACAAGACCTCCTGTTTTCTGTCTGTTTCCTGTTTTTTGAGGAAAAAAAGTCAGAAAACAGGAAGTGTTGTGTTTTCCATGATAACTAAAAAAATAAATTATGAATGTATATTGCAAACTTGCTTTATATCACATCTACTGTTTTACATTTTGAAAGTTATAACGACAGTGACACTTTAAACTTACCTTGTCCAAAATATTATTGGATCCCTGCAGTCACCACTAGAGGGAGCTGAAGAACTAACTGCATACTATTTTACAATTGCGTTCAATGTAAAATCTGTATGCGGTAAACCTATGAGTCTATTCCAGTGGTTGATATAGAGTCAGACTTTTATCCTTTAACTGTATGATTTGAACCTTGGAAAAGAGAGTATGTCACAGAAATAGCTTTAAAAAAAAAGATAAAAAAAATAAAATAAAAATCACTTTAAGGCACCTTTGTGCATGCAGAGCATTGACTTCACCTAAAAGACACAGAAAGTAATTTAGAAAACCAGCAATAACTCATCATGAGATAATGGCCACATTTGTGCCGATAGAATAATACAACAGTTTTGCTCTTTGTAAGCCAGCAGAAAGAAAATCCTGTCTGTGGTTGTTGCTTGCTGAGACTCCTCTGCTCTGCTGTTCCAATGAATGGTTATTGCAGTGTTCTGAAGGTTTAGTGCTTAGCCAGAGGTCTGGCTGCCATGTCAGAAGTGGGCCTCCCCTCCTCTCCCTCTCGCTGCTGCAGGTGTCATTTCGCTTTTCAAAGAGAAGTAGAACTTAATAGTTCATTATATACATCATACACGGAAATATCATCTGAATTGCCCCGCAGTAATTTACATAAATATAATAGAAGTTCCTTATAATTAGATGCTGCTGATCGTACATGGTGACATGATGCAATAATACCTGGTCCTTGACAGCTCTTTTTTTTTTTTTGCTATATCGGAGTTGCATTTATCATTGATTTCTCCCGGTTACATTATTTGGGTAAAGCTACATATGAGTCATTCCGGGGAGAAATCTCTACATCGATGACTTGTAAGTGGTCTGAACCGTCGCATCACGCCACATGCACTTAATCTGTTGCTTCAGGCTGAATAAACCTATGGTTGTAGTATGTTTGGAGTGCTGCACTCTTCCTGCTATTGATGGATGACTATAGAAGAGCGAATAGATTCTAAATGAATTGGGATTCTTAATAGAACGGCACCTTATTTTGATAAGGCACGGTACAGGAGCAGAGTTTCCAGTCCTTGCTTCTGCATACTGACATGTGAAGTTTGCCATGCCCTGCCACCCTGTTCTGGGAGTTAAATAAATGGAAGCAGTATCTAGCCATGGTGGTTGCCTACCACTAGGGATGAGCGAATTTAACGTACTAGCAAAAAAAAGTTCTTCTCTAGGCTCAACAGTTGGCTTATCACACGGATGATCCAAGCCACTCCACTCCAGGTGCCTGGAAAAGCTGGATCCAGTCCAGAGAAGCTTCTCCCAGTTTTCCAGGACTGGATCCAGAGCAGAGAGGCATGGGGTTGGCACAGAGTTCAAAGGCAGCCGGCTGACAAGCCGACAAACGAGCCTAGCGAAGTACTGTAAATTTGCTCATCCGTACTTACTAAATTTACTAACGTGGGTGCTCTGCTAGCAACTGAGCATATCATGCATGCTTTGCCATTTACTGAGTATAGAGGAACAGGGACTTCTATCTTTAACAGGAGTCTCTGCTACTGGACATACTTTCCACGGCACCTACAGTATAGTGTAAAGCCCCTATTCCACGGGCCGACTGAGCAAACGAGCACTATTAGCTGCGGGGAGGTGCGGGGGGGCTTCCCGGGTAATCACTAGATTGTCCGGGCAGCCCATAGCATACAGCAGTGGTCTGCTGCCGCTGTTCCTATTCCATGGAGCGATAGCAGCACATCGTTGCTGTATGAGTCGTTTGTCTTTCAACATGAACGATGTTGGCTGATCGTTGCCTTCTATTCCACGGGACGATTATCATCCGTAACGGCCGATAATCGTTCCACAGAATAGGGTTTTTAGGCACCACAGAAAGAAAACATAGCAAAGACAAATGTCCCTGATCAAAGTTTTCCATGTCATGGCACTCTGGTAACATCCACTGGACATTCTGTGAATGTTTGTGGCCACCTATATGAACCAGTATATGGTCACTCAGCAGCGAGGCATACAATGCATGTTTTGCTATTCAGTAAACGTAGAGGAGCAGGGACACTTATCTTTGAAAGGACTCCTTGTTCGTTGATGTACTTTCCCTAGCACCTATAGTAAAAGACACCACGGACAATAGCAGGAACCCCTGTCAAAGACGAGTGTCCCTGCTCTTATACAACGAGCAGCTCAGAAGTGGGCATTGGTAGGTATATGCGCGAGCCTGCATTGGGGCAAGAATTAAAGACTGCTTAATGTAGAAGGAGAAGTGAGATAAGTGGAAAAAAAAAAAATTTAAATAATAAAATAAAAAGTTTTGTAACCCCTCTGTACAAATTAATTTTTTGTGAACAGTCTACGTATTTCACATTGTTGAAAAAGTTCCAGAAAGTTAAACAGATCAGTAACTTTTTGTTCTCTCCCATGTGAACTTTTTGAAACTATAATAGTAGGAAGGTTAAAAGCGTAATAGCGACTGAACATACCGCCATCCACTGTAACCTAAAAGCAATCGCTGGAACGAGAAAAAAAATTGTAATAAACTTCCTCATAATTTCAATGCAAGTTTCTATAAATTTGGAGAAAGTCATAATGATCCATTATAACGGTAATCTTCCCGGCGTCTTTTGTGTGAGGTTCTACCTGTCTCTCACTCGCACCACAACAAAGTGCCTCATTACAACAAAGTCTTTCAGCTCTATTAATGGCGAGAGAAATATCAAGAGGTATTTAAAAGGCTATTGTAGGAAGCAGCGGGGTACTCAAGTGAAAACATTAAAAGTCATGTACTGTCAGTAAAACATGCTCCTCTTTGTATAATTTGAAAGGATTACAACAGCCGACTGTTTGTCAGCATCTTCACAGTTCACTGAAAGTTAAGCGTTGCGGCGCGCTCAAAGACAATGTGAAATAAAGTGCAGCCTGTTGGATTTCGAGAGGAAGGAAGGCACCTGGATCTGACAGGAACATGGGACCAATGGCTCCTTGTATAACTGAAAAAGTGGCGGTGTTAATGAATACAAAGAAGCAAATTGATTTGGTATTAATCAGATTCAGTCCAAAATTTAGAGGGTTTTTCCGGTTTAAACGTACTTGTCTCGAGTATGAGATTGCAGGGGGTCCGAATGAATGGAGCTGTGGTTCACGTAGAGATCTAGAAATCCCTGAGGGCACTGAGGTCAGACCCCCTGTAATCTACCCAGGATAGGGGACAAGTAAGTTTAAAGTGTCACTGTTGTTTAATTTTTAAGAAACTTTGTAATTGGGTTTATTAGCCAGAAAATGTTTGTTTGTTTTTTCATGAAAAAGCAGTTTGAAGCTTTCCTCCTGTCTTCCTGATTTTCTAGGGAGAGGGGAGGGGTGGAGGGAGATGAGGCACCAAAACAGGTCAACAAAGAGTTAATTTACAGCTACATCACCGGGCTATCTCCTGTGAAGTCAGCACTGACCTCTCTGACCTCTGAATCCCGGCTTTCACACAGCTCTCACTGTGTAATCCTTTTTTCTCTGCTCTCTACTGGCGACTAATCTCCCTCCTCCCCTCTCCATAGAGCAGACAGGGCTTGACTGATGTAAAAGAGTCAAAATTTCCTGATAATAAGCAGTGAATGAGAGAGAGAGAGGGGGCTGGGGAAAGTCTTTTTGAATGCAAATAATGGCATATTTGCCTAATAAACCCAATTACAAAGTTTCTTAAAATCACCTGTACTATTGATTTCTGAAAAAAAAAACAAAACAAAAAAACGACAGTGACACTTTCACGGCAGATCGGAGGATGCCTCATTCGCCTATTGCAATCTTTTTTGTTCTAATTTTTGTAAATTGTATCCCTTGAAGGAAATACTGTATTGACACGCTAGTCTTTATGCTAGCCAACCAAAACCTGCCTTGTTCCAAAACAACTGTCTACAGAAGGATAACTTACTTTCGGAGGAGAGTCTATCTTGACTAGGTGGCACCACAGACCAAATCTTCCTCTCTCTAGTTTTTACTTTCTTTTTACTTTCTTTTTCAGATTAGATTTCTTAATCTGAACACCCAAGCCTTCACAATACTTGTTCACACCACAGTAAAACGTTGAGCGTACTGGACTTTTCTTGAACGACGTTCAACCACCGTGTTATCCCAATATGCCGTTTTATATTTCCAGTACATTGTAGAATATTTTTGATTTATGAATTTGAATTCTATCGCTCCTCGCTCGCCGTGTCTGAAATAAACAACATCTACTTGCATTTCTAAATGGCTGAATGATAGGGTGTAATTTTCTTTAGATTTGCTCAGGCACACAGTTCCGCGACCTCTATTTAACATTCTTGACCCAAGTGTTTGCTCCCGCTAAATGCGGGTTTGATTTAATCTATTTAGCGCCAATGGGAAAAAAAAAAAACTAAACAAAAATGCTTTGAAAAATATATTTGTGTTATTACATTTCGTGTCTGAGACGTAACAAGACTTTTCCATGTAATGAAGGTCATGTTCATTTTCTCCAACCAAGTCTATTGTATTTCCGGCACACATCTTCTTTGATTTCCCCTGGCTCGATCTGAAATACTAATGCAGTCACAATAGGTTTACCCCAGAAATATGTTTATCTTCTATATGGAACTTAATGCTACTATAAGGTCACGAGGTTCTGAGGTATCTAAATTACCTGCAAATTCGACGCCAGCGAAGGAGATCACAGGAGACACCGGTTCCTTCTCTTGCCGAATATGTCCAAGCAGTGTCAATTTCATGTATGACTGATTTTGAAAATCTGTGGTATATAATCCATTTTCAAGGCCTATTAATTCTCCATGTGGCTTATACGATGGTTTATGAAAAATAAATAATATTTCATGAATGGTTTCTCCAGCAGAAACAATTCATCTCTCATCCCAGCACCGCTCCGCCATCTGAGCTAAATGACTTCTTTTATTAAATCTAATGACAAACATTCACAATTGGGTGATAGTAAAAAAAGATGGCCGATAATAAATCTTGTGTTGTTAGGATGGGACAGGACTGGATGAGAGAGGTGGGTGAGAAAGTGCTAGGTAGAAATAGAATGGTAAAATAGGGTTATGGGATCGAGACATGGGGGATGGTGGGTGGTCAAAAGTTCCTTAGACTCTATTCCTTAGACTCTATTTGAGAAGTAGGCAGTAGTGATGAGCGACTAGTATTCGATCGACTATCTACCTCCCACCCCCACCGGTGCTTTTTTCAGCCAATAAACATGTAGTGGGGAGGGACAGGCACTAGGAATAGGCAAGACTTAAAAATAAAAGCTTTAACAGTGATTGGCTGGTTAAACCATGTGACCTCCTGAGTATAAGAATAGGGGATTTCAGATTCATGTCACTTGCTGGTTGGAGCTAGAGAGGGACAGACTGTATACCAGGGAGAGTTAGCTTTTAGGTAAAGTTAGGTAGGAACGGACCCCCAAAAGCCCTTGTTAGGGCTAAAAGTATAGAAAGCAGAGATTCAGAAGGTGTTCAGTGAGACAGCGTGTTCAGACAGGCAGGCAGTGCAGTATGAGCAATAAACTGTAGTGTATCTACTGAGCTGTATACTGCGAGTGTACCATAAAAACTATTATCTTGGTCCTTCTGATTTGCTACTACTACTACTGCTACTGATTTAACTAACAATAAAATAGAATATATGCCAGAGATCGGGATCTCATATTATCTCTTTGATCTTGGTCTTATTACCTGAGATCGGAAACTTGTATTATCTCTTCAATGTCGGCCATATACAGCTGGTAGTCATTGCAACACAGACAGTCAGTATCAGGTTTTGACCAGGTTCTTTGGACAAGGGTTTTCTTATGTGGTCAGGTTTCAGCCCAGACAGCTGTCCCACACATAGCACAGAGCCCAGAGACATAGAAGGGTTAGTAGTTAAACAATTTTCTTATCTTGGAGCTGCAGTCTCCCCCTTGTATGTGCTCGCACAGTGTGTGAATGCTTTAATTGTGACTGACCCTCCAGACAATCTCGCACCTTGCCCCACGTTGGGCGCCAAATGGTTGGCGGTATTGTTGTTGTGGTGATGGTTGCCACGTGGGGCTGCACCATTTTTTTTAGTTAAGGACTCACATGCACCAGACATAGTGTGTGGGCTTATGCATGTTAATTGAAATGTGACTAACTGCTGATGGTAGTTGTGTATAGTGATGAGAAGCAGAGTGATCAGTCATAGGTATATGGATGTGCGACCATGTCTGATTTTGCTCCAGAGAATTATTTACTTATGTAAGCTTTGAAGTGAATGTGCCATCAAAAGAACATGACCGGCGTGGGGAAGCTGTGCCAGTGTCCTTTTTTTGAACCATGGCCCGGTTCCCGCACAAGTCGCCAGTCTATTACCCGGCACTGGCCCAGGGTGAAGCCCGGGAGGTGGGCCGCCCCGCCCCCAATGGGAGGAAAACTCCGCCCCTCTGTGACGTGGCTCCATTGATTCTAGTGGATCTGTGTCACAGAGAGGAGGGGTTTCCTCCCATTGGGGGCGGGCCAGCCCACCTCCTGTGGCCGGTGCCTGGTAATAGACCCGCACTGTAGTTAAAAAAAAAAGGACTGTGGCCATGGCGCCGTTCTATTGATATGCTACACTTGATGGTACATTCGCTTTAAGGAATGTAAGCATTTCTACATGTTTAGAAAGTCAGTGCTATAATGTAATGACTTCACTAAATATACAAAATGGGACATCCTTAACACTTTAACATCCTTGTCCTGACTATCCTGAAAAAAAGGGCAGGTCTACAAGCTTTATGTAGCTGTCAGGATTGCGCAGTAACCTGGTGTGAACTAGGCCGGTTGTGCTTTTGTGTGGCACGCCCGCTTGCTTCTCAGCTTCCGGCAATGCAGGAGTTAAGCTGAGAAGCTGCTGGACTTGATTTACACAGCTTAGTGGTCTGTTTGACTGGTTTCTCTGCCTGTCTGCAGCCTGGAGGATCAGAGCGCCGGTCCAATGAAGATCTGGACCGGGTTCTTGGTCAGCATAAAACAAAGCTGAGGCAGTCTCTCAGCGCTGGCTATTTAGGTTAATACCCTGGCCCAGCTCCCCCTTGTCTATTCCTGCTATCCCCATCCTAACTCCCTCTGCTTGCTCGACTGTGTTACCTGACCTCTGGCTTTGACTTTTGACTATCCGATGTTTTGACCCTGCCTGTTTGACTATCCTATATTATGTTTGTCCGCCTGTCTTGTGCTGTGTTCAACATAGGGAACGTCTTTGTTGTTGTCCACGGCCGCCTAGGGCCGATTGAGGCAAGTAGATAGGGACAGAGGGTGGGTCTAGACCTAGGGCCCACTGTTGTGTCTTGTCACTACCTGTCCCGTCCTGACAGTAGCAAAGCTAATTTTGACTGTGAAGCCATGACTATAGTACAAAGCAATACCTTGTGTGGCATGCTGTCACCTTTATGCTGTGTGAACCATGAGTCATTGGTGGCCCCCAACCAACTTTGCATAAAAGATCTCTTCCTGTAGCAAAAAAAATTCTATCTTTCAAGGCCGGTAGGACTGGGAGAACTCACTGGCCTTGACATTGTATTTATAAAACAAAACAAAATGGTTTACCAATGTACAGTGCCCAAATAGCAGCTTATATTAGTGTTTTAGCCTATTTAGAAACCAGCAGAATGCAGTTCTGTTGTCGGGGATGGTACTCGATGAGTCACAAATTCCATTTACAAACTTATTTTTCTATTTTGTAGTCAGTAGATTGACTCGAACCTTGCACATTCTACCAATGTGAATGAAAAGATATCCACCACTGTTATTTCAATAGACAATACGTATTATCTAGGAAGGCGACAGCAATGGTATGGCGGAATGTAAACCCATCATTTCATTAAAGGAACACTTCTGAGCACACACAAGAGCCATATTTCTTGCTGCCTCCAGACTCCTGACACCCCCCCACAACCCTAGGTGAAAAAGACAATGGCCGATAATGTACCTTGCAGGGGGAAAAAAAAATCAGTGTTTGTGTTAAGGCAAAGAATACAGAGCTACTTACAATTGAATCTGACAGAGTTCACATTTCCAATCTTCCCAGTGAGTCACAAAATATCAATGCACTTAAAATTATATTTCAGCAAACCACAATGTATTCTCCTTTCCCTTTCTCTCCCGCCCAGGACCGAGTGATCGGTACAATTCAACAAGACATATGCTATAGGAACAATAATTGGAATTACCATTTTTTAGCCAGCTGCTATTTGTATTTCATTTTTATTCATGCCATTGGGCTCAAAATCTGTTCCAGCCTTCTGGATTCCATTATTAGAGCACAAGAGGTTTCCTTTTATTCCCGTCCTCCAGGGTTACTGTATAATACATGGAAGACCAAGTCTTGTTGGCTGCTCTGAATGAAGGTTGAAATATTTATTTTCTTTCATAACTTAAGGATATGCTAATTCTGTACCGGTCAGATCCTTATATCGGGAGAATCACCCATATAGCGGTACATTAGTATAGGCTGAGAAAGAAATGGTATATCCATAGCTCCTTGGCTCAGAGTCAAAATTTATAACAGGGCTATTACCAGGGAACGTCTTGTAGTATAACACTACACTACAAAGATATTAGTAGCCTGGGTGGGGGACAATAATTGGGATCTTGGGTGTAATTTAGGGATAAAGGGGGTCAGCTGGCTGCCTTTGAACTTCATGACACTCTGGGTTCCAGGTAAAGCTGGTTTCCAAGTTTTCCAGGACTGGATCCAGCTTTTCTAGACACCCAGGCAAAAAGTTCAAAGGCAGCAGACTGACAAGCAAACTGCCAAGCCTAGCAAAGCACTTCACTACTGATGTAAACTGGCTCATCCCTAGTAATAACATTATATAAAAAATTATATGTCTTAGGGAGAGTTTAATTGAAATATAATTTTCTAATACCGTACTTCTTTAACTTGCAGTTTCTCCCCTAGGAAGGAAGTTTAGGCAGTTGTGGCAAGGCGACTACTTTAGGTAGCTTTGTGGGGCTGCAGTGTGATAGAGAAAACCAGTACTCACTGAAAATCTGACCTTTGTGTGACATTACACCTGTGGAGGGCATCCAGAAGTACTTGGCGCCAACTTGGACTTGGCAGAGCAGGGGGGCCCTTAGGCAAAAACCATAGCTTCTCCTCCCCTGGACTTTCTAGTACCTCCGGTGTTTAGAAATACTTGCTAAAGGAACTCAGAAACACAGGAAAACAGGAACTCACAGTACGTCTGTACTTCTCTATAGCAACACTAGATTACTGTGAGCTCATTGCCTTCTCCACCCCTACATATAAATTCATGGGGTGTGTTTCCTATTGGTGGAGAGAAGCCTGAGTTACTCTGCAAGCTCATTGGCTCAGGGAAATAAGGAGACCTTGGCAAAACCCTGATAGGACGATAGAGGGGGGGAAACCAAGACAGACCAGCTCCAAGCAGGTGGCAGACTACAGACTTTACAGTTAACCCTATACAGCCTTTCAGCTTATGAAAACCACAGTACAATATACCAAAATACAGTAAGGTCCATACATGATACACAGAATACCCCTGAGACTCTGAATAAAGATAGGAACAGTGCCGCTCTACATAAAGTATATACACTCCACCAGCACATGGAATGGGAACACTGCACAGCTCTGGAGTTATATAAAAGCTATAACTCAGGATTTGTACAAGATAAGTAACACATTGTATTTGTCACCTCGTAAATACATTGGTTAATATTAATGTGTTAACCCATTAATGTTGCAGGCATTTTATTGTCTTTTCCTCCATCTAACAACCATTTTCCTGTCAACTTAGACATTTAGCAGCTTGTTTTTTGTGGGGCCCGTTGTACTTTTAAATGGCAACTTTAAATTTTTTCATAGACATTTAGTGAACCAATGTATTGGGGTACGCTCAGGTGAATAAGACAAACAGGTAAGGAAAATGCGTTGGGCATCGCTTTGTGTTAGGGACAAGATGGGCCAGCTGCTACACTGACAAAGGACGTAATGAGTGACTGTGAAAGGGACCACGAGGAAATCCTGAGTTTCAGGAAGAGGTTTGTACGTCCGGCTTCCAGCTCTGCCGCGGCGTGCGACTCCGCTGTCAGGGACACCTACGACGTCCCTAGCAGCTGCTCTGCGCTTTCGGGTGTGCGCTGCATCCGGAAGAGGCAGACAGCATCCTTAGTTATCAGCAGGGCTGGTTGCTGGGGGCGCACCGTCGGCATCCCTGGCAGCCAGCCTGTTGCAATTTATTTATTTTGATTGTAGCTGGGGCTTCACCGCCCCCGGCCGATCAGGATTAGGTGTTTGATGTTAGGGGGATTGTGACCTGATCAGCTAGCTGTCAGCACTTTGGTTCCTGTTCACTATAAATCCCAGCCCCTGGCCTTACTCCAGTTCCTGTGATAGCGCCTTGTGCCTTGACCTAGCAATCTACTGACTGATTATTGTTGTTGTTCTGACCTTTTGGATGACGTATCCTGACCTTGCTTTCTGGATTCTGATTTTGTACCTTCATTGCCCGACTGTTGCTGACTTAGTTTCCTGACCATTCCATATTGTGTTTGTTTGTCTTGTTTTGTGTTGCACTCATTTCAGTGTAAGGTTTGCCGACAAGTTGTCCACAGTAAATCTTAGTACTGTTTGTGGCAAGTAGGTAGGGACAGCTGGGACGGGTGCCAGTCTAGGGCTGCACTTGTCTACGTGTCTTCCAGTACTCTACCTGACACCAATCCTGGTTGAATGTTGGTATTCAGACCAATGTGGCTGTTCACAAGCCCTATCTATATCTTAGTTGAACATTTGCTGTAAATATTTTCAGCCCGCTTATTTTTCCACCTGACACAATGCAGCAGTTATGAAAAGCAATGACTTTATAATATTCGCAGTGAAATAATCATTTAAGCAATTTTGACATTTATCGGTCATGTCACCACTCCAGTTGGACGTTGAAGTATTGTCAGCAGGTATTGACTTTGTGAAACAATGGCTGATGTAGAACAGGAATGTTGGGTGCATTAATGCCGCGCCGCACTATGTAACTATGGAAACTGGATCTTGTACAGTCTTTATTTATTTTCCTTTGGTTTGTTTATGAAATATTGGAATCTATGATTATAGTAATAATGTAACAATTTGCGATACCAATACATTGTCTTGGGCGCACTTACAAAATTGGCTTGAACAATGCTGGAAGTAGCTTTAGTTAATATGGATGGTGCATGGTCAAGGATGTATTGTACAATAATATATAATGCTTTATTTGTTTCTTTTGTCATCGCAATGTTTTATGTCCATTATGTTCAAGAGTTTCATCTTTACAGTCTCAAGGAAAAAACACTGACATGAGACAAGAGGATTCATTGATACCTACAGAACATGGGGGCGGAATAAGATGGCAGAAGGCCACTTATTGTTGTAGGGTGCCACTTGGTTACCCGGGCAGCCAGAAGCTTTCTGACGGCCTCTGTGCCTGCCATGCTCACTTTGCTAACACAACTTGCCCCAGGTAAATTGTACTAGCAGAGAGCCAATTTAAGTGATCAATGCAATGCAATGGCATGTTGCTTCTACAAAGCATTAAAAAAGTTAAACAATGTTTTTAAAACTAAAGTTTATTTTATAAAAGTTAAAACCACTCCCAAGTCTATAAACAACTAGCTGATTTTTTTTTAAATCTTTTTATATCAGAAAAAAGACTTAGGTTAGTTTAGTGTTTCACCTTTTTATGATTTTTTTTTAAGTTCTTTCTGGATGTAATCCCATCTATTACTATACATGATCTGACCCTCAAATAGAATGGAAGAAATGTCTCCCCACCCCCACCCCAGATTTTCCTCATCCAGGCTTTCATTCCTTATATAAATGGTACAGGATTTTTTCACAATTTAAAGGGGTATTCAAGGCAACAATTAAATTTAGGTTCAGGCAAAGGGGCGAGGGGGAGAACATAAAAAGTTGCTGTACTTACCTGTCCCCGTGCCCACAGAATGCTGTCTTACTGCTCCTGGACCTCCCGCTGGCCTCCAGGATCTCCTGTTCCAGCAACAACATGACCAGGCTTATGGATTACCTGGAACAGGACACCACTGTAGTCACTGGTTGGCTGAGTGGGCAATTCATCAGCCAGGTATTTTCCCTAGGTTGTGACAACAACAGAATCCAGGGGAAAATAAATTGCGTTGGGGATCCTGGAGCTTGTCATGCAGCGACTGCACAGGGTAATTAGAGTCTTTATTATATTCCCCCCCCTGCCTCTGCCCACTTGGGGGACAGTACACTACAAAATACAAATTTTGTGGTGTACTGTCCCTTTAAGATAATGTCAGTTTTTGCTGTTTTTGTAATTTTCTGTTTCCACATTTAAATATGACTTTGAACATCTCCGATTATGCACCTGATGAAGAGGCCTGTGTTGCCAGGAAACACAGTTTGCTGTTTTATTGATTTTTATAATCTATATACTTATATTCAATTGCAGTGGGCCACACCTGTTTAACCTATCTTCTCGAGGAGTGGAGGAGAAGTGCCTGCCACTGACTGATCGAGACCCCGATCCCGATTACTTTCTATGGCAAAAGGACGCTGGTTAACCTCAGGGAAATCAACCAAAAACACCACAGAGACTCGACGTCAATGTATTCTAGGACATTGCCCCCTGGGAAATCAAATATGCAAAAGAACACTGCAGAGGCACCATCAGTCTCAACGTAGTGAGCTAGCCAGACCTTCCTCCAGCCAAGGAATGTCTCCAGTCAAGGAAACCATCCAAGCAAGGTATCCATCCACCTGACCTGCATGTGAATGGTGTGGTGGGATTTGCACACTGAGCTGTAGCTTTATAATGACGTATACTTACGTGTTTTTTGTAAGCCGAGAAGAAGTGTTTTGCACGTGAAACTTTTTGGAAAGCATTTGTTTTCTGATGCCCATATCGTTCCAATAAAGCATCTGTTAATGGTTCCTGGTGAGTTCCGCCTTCATCATAGTCTTCATTTTTTAAGGTGTCCATCCACAGACAGCTATTTCAGGTATTTGCCCCTCATCAGTGTGGAGTAGGATTTTAAGTTATAGCAGCAATGCTAGTAAGTGCTTCTTTTGCATACTTTCTATTGCAGTCAGAGGAGAAGTAATTGTCAGATTGACAATCCTCTCATGAAGCCTGCCTCAAAACAACGATGAAGGCCATAGGCCAAAACGCATCCTCACATGTACCTGCTTTGTCCACTTAAATAAAAAAGCATCATTTAACTCATGAGTGTCGGGATTTGCTTTCTATACTGACTGGGACACTCTCCTACCACGAGCACCACGCATTGTCCGGAGTGCCGTCTTCTACTCTGCTATGCCTCAAAATAACGGACGTTATTTGGCCTCAAAATGACAGTTGTCCAAAAATGATGGCCGTCAAATAGCCAAAAATGACCATGTGTGAACCTAGCCCAAGATTGTAAACCAACATGTCCCATAACTGGTGTCCATATTTGGTACCATTGATCCTCAACAAAGGAGTTCCCCTTAAACAAGCTACAGAGTAAAGACTGCGGCATAAACTGTGATGAGCTGCGCCCCAATTTTTCTTGAGATCTAATCGGAATAGGGGGACTGACTCACCTGTTAAAGAGAGGATGAAGCTGAAATGACAAAACATTTTGAAATCAGCAGAGAGATAATGTAAGAAGATTGTGAAAGAGGAGGGAGAAAAAAAAAAAAGCGATTGAGCGTCTCGGCACAATCACTCTGATTTTATCTCGCAATCCTTGGTGCGGTAATTATGTCATTACAATCCTCATCATTCCATTTAAATAGTGTTCTTTTTGGAGGACGGAGATTAATTAATCTCATTAATTTCCATTTTCTAAACCACCATAATGAACTTTTGTCAGGATTCATGTTCAAACCCCATCCTCAAAATTAATGGGAAGATTTAAAAAAAAAAAAAATAGGGCAGACGGCGAGTGCTTCAGTCAGTCACATAATAATGCGTGGAAGATTCTGGATTCTCTGTAAGCAAAAAGGTAATTCAGAGGAGAAGTGATTTGTTTCCCATGTACTGTATAGCAGAGCTGTGTGCAGAGGCTGTATGGCGGTACGTGGGCTCCCTGGTGTTCTGTATTACACAGCCCTGAGCTCTCCTATGGTGCTCCGCATAGCGCTGTGCTGGGTCATTCTCATCTGAAAGCAACAGTGTGTAATACAACGTGCCAAGATTAAAAAAATCTATAAATCTATCTATCTATCTATCTATCTATCTATCTATCTATCTATCTATCTATCTATTATATATCTTCTATCATCTATCTCCTATCTATCTATCTATCTATCTCCTATCTATCTATTTATCTATCTATCTATCTCCTATCTATCTATCTCCTATCTATCTATCTATCTATCTCCTATCTATCTTCTATCATCTATCTATCTATCTATCTATCTATCTCCTGTCTATCTATCTATCTATCTATCTATCTATCTATCTATTATCTATCTTCTATCATCTATCTATCTATCTATCTCCAATCTATCTATCTATCTATCTATCTCCTATCTATCTCCTATCTATTCTCTATCTATCTATCTATCTATCTATCTATCTCCTATCTATCTATCTATCTATCTATCTATCTATCTATCTATCTATCTATCTCCTATCTATCTCCTATCTATTCTCTATCTATCTATCTATCTATCTATCTCCTATCTATCTATCTATCTATCTATCTATCTATCTCCTATCTATCTCCTATCTATCTCCTATCACTTATCTATCTATCTATCTCCTATCTATCTATCCATTATCTATCTCCTATCTATCTATCTATCTATCTATCTATCTATCTATCTATCTATCTATCTATCTCCTATCTATCTATCTATCTCCTATCCATCTCCTATCTATCTATCTATCTATCTATCTATCTCCTATCTATCTATCTATCTATCTATCTATCTATCTATCTATCTCCTATCTATCTATCTCCTATCTATCTATCTATCTATCTATCTATCTATCTATCTATCTCCTATCTATCTATCTATCTATCTCCTATCTATCTATCTATCTATCTATCTATCTATCTATCTATCTATCTATCTATCTCCTATCTATCTATCTATCTATTATCTATCTATTATCTATCTATCTATCTATCTATCTATCTCCTATCTATCTATCTATCTATCTATCTATCTCCTATCTATCTATCTATCTATCTCCTATCTATCTATCTATCTATCTATCTATCTATCTATCTCCTATCTATCTATCTCCTATCTATCTATCTATCTATCTATCTATCTATCTATCTATCTCCTATCTATCTATCTATCTATCTCCTATCTATCTATCTATCTATCTATCTATCTATCTATCTCCTATCTATCTATCTATCTATCTATTATCTATCTCCTATCTATTTATCTATTGGTGCGATTTGAGCAATAATCGTCACAGCGAATGATCAAGTGACGAGCGATAAATCGTTCATTGTGATTTCTCAACATGTTCTCAAATCGTCATTGGTCATTCACAATAAATCTGTAGATCGATTTGTGTATGTGTGAGATGGGCCTAAGCAATCTTAAAACGATCGCAATTATGATTTTTCCAAATGATATATATTGTTCAGTCTAAACGCTGATTGTTATAAAAAACACACTGTTACTTCAAAATAATTAATCGTTTGATTGAGCGAATTATCGCTCTGTGTAAACGCACCATATGCTCTCTCTCTCAATTTCTTTATCTATCTATCTATCTATCTATCTATCTCCTATCTATCTATCTATCTATCTATCTATCTATCTATCGATCTACCTATCTATCTATCTATCTATCTATCTATCTATCTATCTCCTATCTATCTATCTATCTATCTATCTATCTATCTATCTATCGATCTATCTATCTATGCACTCTAGCCAATGAAAAGGCTGTCGGTGTGCAAGCGCACCGGCAGCCTTTTCTCTCCCATGAACCCGGAAGTAAGGAAGATCACAGGACAGCGGCCGGAGGCGATGAAGACGCAGAATTCGGGCGATTCAAGTGGCGATCGTCACTGGAGGGATGGTGAGTATGGAGTGTGTCTGTGTTTTTTTTTTACAGGTCCCGCCGGAGTTGTCCTTTAAATAACAAAGAGCATTGTCTCCTGGTAAGCTGCAGAGTTGGTAATAGAATTAGCAAAAGTTAATAATATTATTAGGCTAAGGTATCTGCCCTCATTTGATATACAACCTACATGATGGACAGGGGTCTTTCCTTGTGTGAGCGACAAAGGACGGGAACTTCCTGTGTTTGGTCTCTTTTTTTTACGAACCAAATATCGGCACAGAGGCAGCATGGAGCACAGTTTAACCCCATGTATAACGCCAATTTAAACATAAAAAAGAGGATATAAAAAACTTATTGATTTCTTTAAAAAAAACTATTAGACGGCCCGATAATCGGGGTAAGGGCTGCATAGATATCGTTAGCTATGTCCATGCAGCCCATGCCAAACACCTGACACCTTACCTCTCCCTGATCCCATTCTTCTCTCCTGTGCTTACCAGCTTTCCTGTCCCGGCAGCAGCAGTGTCTGAGCAGCCTGTCAGCTAACAGGCTGCTCAGCCAATCACAGGCCGCTCAGACGCTGCAGCCTCCAGGACCAGGAAGCTGGTAAGCACATGAGTGAAGACCAGGAGCAGGGAAAGGTAAGGTAACAGGTTTTTGGGAAATCATCAGCTATCGGCCGTGCATCACTATTACAAGTAGCGATGTGCTTCAGGTGCCCGGTCATTTTAGGTCCGAACCTAAACCAACGATCAGCCGCTGATCGTTGTCTCTATTACACGGACCCTTGTATTAATCATTGTAGACTTAAAAAAAAAAAAAAGAAAGAAAACTCTCCTAGCACATGTAAATCCAATGGTCTGCTTTATAGTCAGCGGAGTCCAATTGGCGCCATCTGTGTTCTTCATGTGCAGGTGCAGGCCCTTCCATTATTTCTATTTTGGACCAGAAATACAAGCACAGATGTGAACAGAACCTTAAAGTAACCTTTCCTAGATGTGTGTTATTTAGTGTTTAGATAGTGTGGCCATAGCGGAGTGTTTATAACATTCATCTGCACAGTTCTGGATGTCCCCGAGCAGCATGAACCAATGAACATGCTAATTGTTGCCTCAGGCATTGATGGGGAATTACAGATAGTCATGTGGAATTAACTGGAGAAACATAAAAGAGGACACTTAACCCTTTAATGTACACACACTATATTCGGACCTTAAATGACCAGATAAGTCGTCGCAAGGGGGCACGTAGAACCTTTGACTGTAACTTTTTTTCCCCTGTATTTTTTTTAATTTATTAATATTAAATAATTATTATCTTATTAAGTAAGAAATTTGGTCTCTAAAATGATAATATTAGGCAAAATAAAACAAATTAATACATAATGAAATAATATTTTCTACCATTGGACTTGGAAAAGGTTTTCATTATTTATTGATTTATTTATTTTTTACATGAATGCTTAGAAAGATATTAGGTTTTTTATTATGTTATTGATTTTTATTTTTATTAATGCAATTTCCCCCTGGATCTGGAGCCTTCATGTGACAACTGTGACAATCAGGGTCATGTGACCAGTCTCTTGGCAATCACATGATCCCATGACCAATAAAGCCAGCAGAAGTTTATTATTATTATTCCAGGTGAATATATGGTCATTAATATAAGTTGCCCCTATGGTCATTTAAAGGGCCCCATGGACCTATGCAAAATGCCCACTCCCCATGGGGACCTATTACAGATGCACACTCGGTTGTGTTGATGCATTTGATGATCCTGACCCTTTAGCTTCCTCTTGCAGCTTTCTGAATATATATCAACATAAAGAGCATCTGTGGGAAAAATCATATTCACCATGTATTCCCAAGACTTCATAACCTGTGTTATACTGACAGACTGTTCATCATCGAGTCATCCTAGGAGCTCCTCCAGAAGATGTATGGCGGCAAATAAAAAATAATACATGTACATAAGAGAGAATGTATCAATCCCTCCTCAAACTAGATTAGAACCTTTAAGCCTTAAAGGGCAACACACACAAGGAGGAGGGAGCCTGGTAATTGATATTCATGGCAGCACACGTAGAAGTATATTGTGGATTGTATGTTGTTATTAACATTATAGCACCCCGGAGAGCCGATCATTACTCGTTTGTTTGCTGTCAGAGCGAAGCCAGTCGAGCTCATATTTGTCTTTGAGTCATATTTACTTTATACTTTGCCTGGGGGTATAAGGAGGGTATAAATGTGCTGAATATGTGGGGATGGAAATAGTGTAAGTCTATGATGAGGCCATCCGATTAGTCCAATCCTAACCTATACACATGGAGGAGCCTGTCCTGATCATGTCCAACCTACATGTGTGATCTCTGTAATGTATCAATCGGACATGACTCCGCTAGTGGTAGACCATAAGTCTACCAAATTAGAGGAATATGATGTGTGCAGACGGGAAAAAAAAACAGAATTTCACCTGACTACTGGAGTAGTAACTAAGATACATCTTAAAGGGTTGTCAAGGATTTCCAAAAATATATATGCCAGGGGGTAGTAAGGAAAAAAAAATACTCACCTTCCCCAATCCTCTGGTCCCCATGTGTTACCACTACTTGATTCCTGGTGACTGGTTATCACCACAGGAACTGCCCCACTTACCCAATCACTGGAGACAGTGTCCAACCTAAGTCAGTCATAGGCTGAGCAGGCAGTTCTTTCAAGGACAAAATGTTACCAGGAATCACAAGATAGTGGTGACAAGTAAGGTTTAGGAGCACCGTCGCAGCAGCTGTTGGAAATTGGGGTAGGTGAGTATAACTTTTTTATTTTAAAAAAATCCCCCAGCCATATTTACATTTTTTTTGCTTTTCTCAGGTAACCCCTTTAAGCTAAATTATATTGAAGTAAGATACATTCATATATAATTAATATACTTAACGCATCTTGGGCTGTCCATGTGCCACAAACTGAACTCTGCATTAGCTTTACCGTTATTATGAATTTATTTTCATTGTAAATCGTAGTAAATATGTCGGCCTTTGTCCCCGCCCTGGCCTCTAGGCCTTGCTCAATTTTTAAAAATTAAAAAAACAACAACACATTTTTGCACTAAATAGGAAAGATACCAGATTGGATTTTTTTTTTCCACCAAAAGGAAACATACAAAGTAATTGAACTTCCTCAAGGTTACCTCCGGGGGTCCAGTTCTTTAGGGTTGGAAAGAAAATGGGCAAGTGCCCAATTTGTCAAGTTTGTTAATGGAATTGTCCTGTATTTTAAAGGGGTTAAAATGGGTCATAAGAAATGTAGCATTATACTTCTGCCTAATATCCTGTCTCTACCATTCCAACATCATCGGGTCCCTACTTATCTCTAGTTTCTGAGACTGTCTCAGCACACAGGAAATCTCTGCCTGTTTGGACAATCACTGTCAAAGGTAGGGCACCATTGTAACCAGTGATTAGCAAGACGAGACCGGGAAGTGGAGGTCAGCGGGGATGGGAGGGCGTCCGAGTGGTAGCAGTAAAGGAATAGGCAAGTGGACAACCTAATGGGACCAAAAGGCAAGCTAAAGCTCCTGAACCCTACATCTATAACAAGGATCCCATCTACCATGGGTCTTCTTATGAAGCTTTAAACCCTCTGAAATATTCTCTAGGTTATAGGATCTTCTACCTCAGTACTCCCTATGATTATGTTGACACTTCGTTTTTTTTGTACTCTTCATTTTTTAAAAGAAAAAAATGACGTCCGTCATTTCGCTGTTTGGCCGCCTGTCATTGCAACGATGGCTGTCGGTACATTATTCTAGGTCAAGCAGACTGATCGCCCTTTGTCTTCGATTGAAAAGTCCATTGAATTTAAAAGTAAAAAGCGGTGAAAGGACGGTGAAGAAGGAAAAACTTTGTGTGAAAAAAAATGACCTCTGATGTTTCCAAAAGACGTCTGAAAAAAATTGTCATGATTATTATTTTGACGTCTGCCCAGACAACATCCATTATTTACTACACTGTGTACATTGGACGTCTGACATTCCATTGACTTCAATGCATTGCATTAAAATCAATTAAATCGCAACAATAACAGACGCCTTTTCTGTTTTTTCTGTTTTTAAACATAGTGTCAACATAGCCTATAGCTTTGTCTATGATACTAATATTACTGGCCAACAGAGATCAGCGCAACTCGAGTACAATACATCTATAGGCCATAGGCTGTATCCATATTTCCCAGGACTCCCTAGGGCTGGGAAATATCTTCAGCCACTGGAATTCCGCCTGAGTTCCTCTCATCTCTACTGACCAGTAAAGTCATGCCATGATGAGCTGCAGTACCAAACATAACCATGGAGTGGCGCTGTTTCTGTAAGAAAGCGGCCATTTTTTTTTAACTACTTTAAGACTTCCTTTGAAATTCCTTCTTTTATACCGCCTGCGTAGAAATGGATGAAATAAGCTCGTGAAGAACGCAATGGCAGTTACTTAAATACAAAAGGAGAATATGAAAGGAAAAGATTTTTTTTTTAAAAAAGAGGAGAGGATGAGAAATGACGGAGAGGAACAATTTTACATCCCCCCCGTGTGTCGTCTTCTTGAAATACACCGGGTCCGCAGTTTGTTTGTTGCCTTAAAATTGGAAGCATTGATTTTATTACGGAAAAAAAGAAAGGATTTACTAGGAAGTTCGATATCTTTATGGCCCCATTCATTTTCATAAAGAATAAAAGCTAATAAAACGTCCCTTAAAATCTATTGCGGGGCTTCAGTAAATTAGGACTAATCCTTTAAATCACCTTACATCCGGCACCGCGTTAACACCTTCCTGGTGATGGTGGATACAAGTCCTTCCTGTGCTGCTGGTATTGTGATAATAGGGACTTAGCTTATGAGGTCATTGGGGTTCACGTAATGATGTCATCATCCTATTAGCAGCTGTAGCAGTGAAGAAGCCACATTCTCCATAGTTGCCCGTCGGTCCATCAGGCATAACTCACCTTGCCAATGGTGTTAAATAAATTGAGTTATCTAAACTTGAACTATTGATGGGCACCAATATGAGATCAGTCAGGGTCCAATTTCCTGAAACTCCACCCATCATGCTTGTGTTTACTATTGCCCACCGCGGGACAGTGTATTACTGTGCCCAGTTGGCCCGGCTCCATACCAACCCAAACCTCGGCCTGTTCGCTCATCCCTATAGACCACCTAGTACGATCAAGACCAAAGTCTTTTTGTCCAGGATAATAATATGTAGTCAAGCCAACATTGCCTGTTCGTAAAACAGAAAGATAACAATACAAACATTCTAACAATAGTACCAAGGCCTCCTGTATTAGTCACTATATACAATAACAAAGCAGATGAACCATCCGACATCGGCAAATTACAAAGAAACAAGAGTGAGTCCATAGAGTTAAAAGGGACATAGAGCTCATTAGGAGCTGCAGAAACATATGGCATTGCTTACGGGTTTACCCCAATTCTAAAACCACCAAAAATGTATTTGTTTTATGTGTTTGTAATCTTCTCCCCTACCATGTCCTTTCACTACTTCCTGATTGCGCAGTTGCTCTACTATAATTCCGAAAATGTACTGTATTCTCTTAGCTCCCCATCACAGCCCTCCCACCCTGCCTGATGCCCTCCCACAGCTCTTCTGCCAGTTCTCCACCCAGAGCTGCTGCAGAACAATGCTCTACACAGTGAACTCTCTCTTCACACAGCAAATTTTCAAGCTGCTGTTTTTACTGCCATCACCTCTGGATGGATAGATAGATAGATAGATAGATAGATAGATAGATAGATAGATAGATAGATAGATAGATAGATAGGAGATAGATAGATAGATAGATAGATAGATAGATAGATAGATAAAGAAAATTCAACTGCAGCACTTCCAGGCTTAAATTGAAAAAATACGTGATTTATTCCATACGTGACATACAGGGAAAAACAGCTGCTGTTTTTCCCTGTATGTCACGTATGGAATAAATCACGTATTTTTTCAATTTAAGCCTGGAAGTGCTGCAGTTGAATTTTCTTTATCTAAATAGACACCTGCGGATCAGGGTGTAACCGCAGGCACCCAGCAAGATCTCATTTGAGTGCTGCGCTAACTTTGCTTTTTCTAGATAGATAGATAGATAGATAGATAGATAGATAGATAGGAGATAGATAGATAGGAGAGATACTGTAGATAGATAGATAGATAGATAGATAGATAGATAGATAGATAGATAGGAGATAGATAGATAGGAGATAGATAGATAGGAGAGATACTGTAGATAGATAGATAGATAGATGTGTGTCTGTGTGTGTCTAGGAGGTGGTGATATATCACTGAAAGGGTGGAGCTAGAGCTCAGAGACAAGATCCAGCCAGGCCTCCTGAGACAGCAGAAGATGATGGGGGAGATTTATGAAGGCTGCGCCCCAGATTGTATGCCACAAAGCAATAGTATAGAAAGAGACCTGGCACTCACCAACATTCGTGGATGCTTATTTAATCCTGGCAGCAAATAGTCGTAGTTTTGTCCATTTAGCATTCTTACATATTTACTAAAGGTGTGCGACACAATTCTCAATAAAAAAAAAAAAAGAAGAAATGTGTCATTTTGTCCAAAAACCTGCAAAGTGGGTGTATCATCCTTTAACCCCTTAAGGTCAAAGCCAATTTTCGTTTTTGCGCTTTTGCTTTTTCCATTTTATGTTTAAAAGTCCATAGCGCTTGCATTTTTTAACCTAGAGACTTATATGAGCGCTTATTTTTTGCGAAACCAATTGTACTTTGCAATGACAGGCATAATTTTTCCATAAAATATGTTGTGAAACCGGAAAAAAATCATTTGCGCTGTCAAATTGAAAAAAAAACGAATTTGTTTTGATTTCGGGGAGTTTTGCATTTACGCCGTCCGTCCTATGGTAAAACTGACTTGTTATGCATGTTCCTCAAGTCGTTACGATTACTATGATATATAACATGTATAACTTATATTGTATCTGATGGCCTGTAAAAAATTCAAACCATTGTTAACAAATATACGTTCCTTAAAATCGCTCCATTCCCAGGCTTATAGCGCTTTTATCCTTTGGTCTATGGGGCTGTGTGAGGTGTCAGTTTTTGCGCCATGATGCGTTCTTTCTACCGGTACCCTGATTGCGCATATACAACTTTTTGATCGTTTTTTATTACATTTTTTCTGGATTTGATGCGACCAAAAATGCGCAATTTTGCACTTTGGGATTTTTTTGCGCTTACGCCGTTTACCGTGCGAGATCAGGAATGTGATTAATTAATAGTTCGGGCGATTACGTGTGCGGTGATACTAAATATGTTTATAAATTAATTTATTTATTAATTTATATTTATAAAATGGGAAAAGGGGGGTGATTTGGACTTTTATTAGGGGAGGGGATTTTTTATTAATAAAAACACTTTTTTACTTTTTTTTTTACATACACTAGAAGCCCCCCTGGGGGACTTGTATATAGACAGCACTCATCTCTCATAGAGATCAATGCTGTGTATATACACAGCAAAGATCCATTAGATCGGTCATAGATTGCTATGGCCTGCTGCAGGCCATAGCAATCTATTGCCGAGCCGGGATCAGCGTCATTCCGACGCTGAGGCCCGGCACGGGCAGAAGAATGGATCTCCCCCCCGCGATCGCATTGCGGGAGGGAGATCCGTGCCACTAGACACCAGGGATGCACGGAGGAAAGCACTTCAATGCAGCTGTCAGGTTTGACAGCTGCATTGAAGGGCTTAATTAGCCGGCGCGGCAACGGGACATGGATAAAGTGGCGAGTTTGCCGGGTTCTTGGGAAAATTGTGTCCCATACCTTTATCAAACATGTCTGAACACTAAACCGAAAGTGAAAATGGACAAAAACCCGACAATTTGTTGCCATGAACAGGTAAGTAAATCAGCCCCGATGTGTTAAACCCCCTCAAAGAACAAGAGGGCACTGCCTCTGCCTGGAGAAAAAAAGGTTCAATCTCCGGAGGCGACAAGCCTTCTTTACCATGAGAACTGTGAATCTGTGGAACAGTCTACCGCAGGATCTGGTCACAGCAAAAACAGTAGAGGGCTTCAAAACAGGGCTAGACAAGTTCTAGACATGTAACTATGTAACTATGTTTATTTTCTAGCTTAGTCATGATATCAGGAGTGCAATATACTTTTATAGGACTTTCTAAATGGTTGGTGCACAATGAGGGTTTAGGATAGTAGTTAAAGTGAATGTACCATCAGTACATTCGCTTTAAAGGGGTACTCCAGCTGGGGGGCACTTTTTTGCTGGGACCGGGGTGGAGGTGGCCAAGGTAAAAGATGTCCACTCACCTCCCCGGTTCCAGCGGCGAGTCCCGCATCGCGGCGCTCCGGTGCCTGGTTCCCGGATGCTTCCGGGTGTCTGACGCAGGCCCGAGACGTGACGTCTCAAGTCCGCTCAGCCACTCAGTGAAGGAGGCGGGATCTGAGCGGACTTGAAATGGATCCCGCCTCCTTCAATGAGTGGCTGAGCGGACCTGAGATGTCACGTCGCCGGGCCCGCGTCAGACACCCGGAAGCGTCCGGGGGCCGGGAACCGGAGCGCCGCGATGGAGCCATGTCATAGAGGGCAGGGGTTTCTTCCCATTGTGGGAGGGTCGGCCCCCCTCCAGTGCTTCAGCCCGGGCTGGTGCTCAGTAATATACCGATGACCGGGCCATATTTTAAAAAAAAAGGACTGCGGCATTAGCTTCCCTGTGCCGCTGCCATTCTGTTTATGTGCAACACATAAAGTGACTCTGTCAGCTGCAATTCAGATTTCCAACTAATGACACAGTTAGGTAGCTGTTAAGTCAAGGAGACACTTGGTACTTTTCATCCATCCATCTGTGCTTCCAGAACATCGAAAAATGTTTTTGTCTCTACCTTTACAATAAAACATACACACCCAAAAAAAACCCTCACAAGTCGAGAAGTCATTGTTATTCTAAACAATACGATTCGCCAAATAGCCCATTAACACATTTGCATATAAGAGAACACTCAGTTCCTATCGCGGCTTCACACAGCTGCAGGTAACAATCCATCTAGAAAAAGAGATAATTACATGTCAGCACAAAACAGATTATTTCACTTAAAACATCTACCTGGACCACCGCGAGTTATTTGTAGGAAAACTGTCCACCAACGCAAAAAAAAAAATCTTTTAATGACGTTGCTAAACTTAGTTCCTCGATAGCTTCATTAAGATCTTGGAAAGAAAACACTGGGGAAGATTTATCAAAGGATGTAATATATAGACTGGTGTAACCTGCCCACAGCAACCAATCACAGCTCTGGAAAAATAAGGCTGAAAAAAGACAAGAGTCCATCAAGTTTAACCTATAGAAATCCTACTGCGCTGATCCTGAGGAAGGCAAAGACCCTTATGAGGCAGATACTAATTGCCCCATCACCGGGAGAAAAATGTCTTCCCAACTCCAAAATGGCAATCAGAATAATCCCTGGATTAATGTCCTATCAGATGTAACATGGATGAAAAAAAAAAATCCCAACCTGTTTCCCCTTAACGCAGATACTGTAACATGGCTTCATCAGGAAACTCAAGGAGAAAATTCAAAAATGAAAAAAAAAAAAAAAAAAAGGCAAGACGATGATAATACGGAGGTTGGATATATCACCTCATAGACGTGATAGACTGATAGGAAAGATAAGGTGGTGCAAATGGGGGAAAGTCGAAAGTCGAGCATGCTCAGGTTTCCGAACCTGAATGCTCCGCATTTGATTACCGATGGCTAAAGAAGTTGAATGCAACCCAAAGGTTGCCTGAAAAACACGGATACAGCTTACAAATCCAACATCTTACTAAATTTGGCACACCTCCTATACTATGTGCATATACTACAGTCATCTTAATTTGTCACTGGCAGAGAGTTCGGCTAATAATATAAGTAGCATGAGGTCTCCCATCATGTCGGTAGAGATAAGGGTTGGGCATGATGGATTTTTCAGTGCCTGACCCTGATATTGTAGGAGGGATACCCCAATTTCAAAGCAGTCTGATTATGCCCCTCCCCCCCCCCCCCCCCCCGGAGAGAAAAAAATGATAATAAAAAAATACATGAACAATAACATTTGACTGTTCGGCCATGTTTGCTAATTTTATATTTCTCATTCTTTTACGGACTAAACATGCCAGACGGCTGCGGAATCCATATTCACGGGTTATTTCAGGACAGACTAGAAAAGAAAAATAACCAGAGCGATTAGACCATTATGTTATAAATGAAAGTGAAGTCTGTTTATTACATTCAAAAAATCCATTACAAACCATTACTTAAAACACAATAAGAACACTCAACAGTATCTGAACTTTCCAAGCTGTTTGCTTATTCGCTGGATGCTCCAAACATTGCTAGTTAAAAGCCGATGGGACGTCTGCCAGGAGATGCGCACTGCCTAAACCGGGTGATCCCTTGTTACAGAAAGCAGAAAGGCTACGGCAAGTCAGGGGGAAAAAAACAAAAAAACATTGGCAGCGAACTATTGCAAATGCACCGAAATTCTTTTGAAAAATTCTATCGGGGAAACGATTGGCTGATACAATTTTGCAATGCCTGAAGCCTCTATTATATAGGAGCCTTCAAGTGGATGTCCATCTAGGTACATTGCTTTGCGTTTTTTTTTAATAAACGGACCAATGGTGCGGTGGGAAAGCTGAAGCAGTGGTCTTTTCTTTAAACCGCTACCCGATTCCGGTCTGTTCCCGAGCACCAGTCCAACATGAAGCACTGGCAGTGGACCCGACCCCAATGTCCCCCAGTGTGCCGAAACCCCCTCCCCTCTGTGACTGGAATAGACTGACGCTGTGCTCTCTGCTGCCACCTCTGTCCATGTCAGAAACTGTCCAGAGCAGGAGAGGTTTTCTATAGGGATTTGCTGCTGCTCTGGACAGTTCCTGACATGGACAGAGGTGGCAGCAGAGAGCACTGTGTCAGACTGGAAAGAATACATCACTTCCTGCAGGACATACAGCAGCTGATAAGTACTGGATATATTTTTTTTTAACCTCTTAAGGACGGAGCCAATCTTCCTTTTTGTGTTTTCGTTTTCTCCTTCTTGTGTTTAAAGGCCATAGCACTTGCATTTTTCACCTAGAAACACACATGAGCCCTTATTTTTTGCGTCACTAATTGTACTTTGCAATGGCAGACTTAATTTTTGTATAAAATATGCTGCGAAACCAGAAAAAAATTATATGAGCGGTGAAATTGAAAAAAAAAAAACCACAATTCTTTTCCTTTGTTTTTTGTTTTTTTTTTATGCCGTTTGACGTTATCTATGTTCCTTAAGTCGGTACGATTAAAACAATATGCAACTTGGAGTTAGACCCCCTGGGGTTAGAGTTATTCCCCCCTGGGGTTAGGGTTATTCCCCCGTGGGGTTAAGATTATTCCCCCTGGGGGACTTCTAATACAACTACACTGATCTCTCATAGAGATCAGTGTAGCTCTACAAAACAGCACTGATCCATGAGATCGGTGCTCTATTGCTTTGGTCTGCTGCAGACCATTTTATAGAATACCGAGCCGGGATCAGCGTCATTCCGACCCTGATGTCCGGCTCGGTAAGACCAAGGGATCCCCCCTCCACGATCGCATCGCGGGGGGTATCCCGCCACTAGACACCAGGGATGGGCTGCATTTTACACTGTTAGATGTAGCTGTCATGTTTGTTAGCTGCATCTAACGGTGTTAATTAGCGGGAGCGGCAATCGACCCGCTGACGTGCTGCAGATAGCAATTGGGATTGCAGCAGTCCAGACATGGGCCGCAGCGCCCCCCCCCCCCCTCTGAACTCCTCTTCCGGACATATGCCGTAAGAGGTTAATAGAAATCTAAATCTGAATAATTTTCTGACATCAGTTGGTTTTAAAACACTTTTCCAGAGTGCGACCTTCAAATGATTGTTTTAAAGAACATATAAATCACTTCACTTACCAAAAAATACTCCATGCCCTAACAAAACAAATTTTGTGTTACTACATATCTCTTTCCTCTGAAATGTGCTGCCCGCTGGCTGTTGTTAGGGGAATTCTATCAAGATCAGAACACAGGAAGTGGAGGTGGGTCTTAGCATGTGCTATGTGCAGAAGAAAGAGGGGTTTAAAGGCACAATAAAGCTTATACTGTGCACCTGCAAACTAAGCCAGTCTGACTACTGAAGATGAGCCACACTGTTCTTGAAAGGTAAATCAAGGCCTTCCTCTTACCTGTGGTGTAAAAGCAGGTTGTTAGTAGAAGCTATTGTGTATACCTCTACTATCTATATACTGCTGTCACCTATCATTAAACTCCTGTCTGTGATAAGGAGAACAGGGAAGGAAATGATCTGTACAGAAAAGGAAGTCTCACCTTAAAGCGAATTTTTTTTCACTACCTGGTTGGCACCGGCATGGAGATCCCAATGGCACGGTCCTTTTTTTAAAACGCTGCCCGCTTCCACACTAGGCGCCAGTTTATTCATGTGCCCTTCGGTTCGCTCTATGCACTGCATTAGAATTAAGCCTGGCCACATCACTGAGGGGATATGATTACACTGGGGGCACCGGGCCCACCTCCAATACATAGAGTAGACTGGTGCACATGAAGAAATCGGCATCAAGTGCGGGTACTAGGCAGCGTTTTAAAAAATGAACTCTAAAATAAAAAAATAAAAAAATCACCAACTATTCATAAGAAATATGTTTAACCTCTTAGCGTCCCATGACGTATCTGGTACGTCATGGTGGCACAGGGTGAGTTCAGAGACCCCGCTCTGAACGGCACAACTCCCGGCTGCTATCTGCAGTCGGCGAGCGCATCTATTAGCCGGCGCGGGTCCCGTCAAACCTGACAGCTGCATTGAAATGCTTTGTACTGCATGTCCTTGGTGTCTAGTGGGATGGATCTCCCCCCTGCCATGTGATCGCGGGGGGGGTAGATCCGTTCTTCTGGCCGGGCCTCAGCGTCGCACTGAAGCTGATCCCGCTTAGGCAATACATTGTTATGGCCTGCAGCAGGCCAAAACAATGTATTACCGATTACAATGATCATTGCTGTGTATATACACAGCATTTATGTCTATGAGAGATCAGTGCTGTGTATATACAAGTCCCCCAGGGGGGTTAATGTAAAAAAAAAAGTAAAAAAGTGTTTTTATTAATAAAAAAAATCCCCTCCCCTAATAAAAGTCCAAATCACCCCCCTGTTACCATTTTATAAATATAAATAAATGAACAAATATACAAACATATTTGGTATCGCCGCGTGCGTATTCACTCGAACTATTAATTTATCACATTCCTGATCTCACACAGTAAATGTCGTAAGCGCAAAAAAATTCCAAAGTGCAAAATTGCACATTTTTGGTCCCATTAAATCCAGAAAAAATGTAATAAAAAGTTATCAAAAAGTCACATATGTGCAAACAAGGTACCGATAGAAAGTACAGATCATGCCGCAAAAAATGACACCTCACACAGCCCCATAGACCAAAGGATAAAAGCGTTATAAGCCTGGGAATAGAGCGATTTTAAACACATTTAGGTTATATAAAAAGGTTTTCATTTTTTAAAGCCGACAAATAATATCAAATTTACATATCGTTGTAATCGTACTGATGTACGGAACATAGATAACATGTCAGTTTTACCATACGGCGAACAGCGTAGATACGAAACTCCCTGAAATGAAAACATTTTTTTTTTCAATTTGACAGCGCAAATGATTTTTTTCCAGTTTCGCAGCATACGTTATGGGAAAATATTGTCTGTCCTTGCAAAGTACAATTGGTGTCGCAAAAAAAAAGAAAGGGCTCATATGGGTCTCTAGGTGATAAAATGCACGCGCTATCGACTTTTAAACATAAAGTGGAAAAAGCAAAAGCGCAAAAACGAAAATTGCCATTGACCTTAAGGGGTTAAAATAAAAGCTTGATTTAGGCAACAGGTAATTTTTGGATGACACATTCCCTTTAAGGAGACATTCCCCCTGGAGGATTCAGAAAGAAAAAAAAACAAGAAAATCTTTTTAGTGATCTTTGCAATAATATAATGGTTGACCCTTAGTTTACCCTCAAGTCTGACAGTGTAAACTCTATGACTTTAGGGCATACATCTGATCTTCGGGGAGGAGGGGGACTCTTTCATGGAGATGAATTCTCCCAGAAGTCTCGGAAATAGAACTCGATGTAAATAAAATCTGCTTAAACGTGGCCAAAGGTTGTATTTCCTTCCAGTCTTGGCTGGTAACACAGTCCAACCTTTGGGCCTCGGTATTGAGCTTTTTCCTTGTGACACATAAAACAGGGCCTATTACCTAACACACGTGGTGTCACTCGGCTTTCAGTGATTTGTGCTATATTATATGGATATGTCAACAGCAGGGTGAGAAGTGGGATTTCCTTTGAGAGAAGTGTCTTTGTGTCTGCTCATTCCACAGGCTACACACAAAGCACTCTCTTAGGGCACTGTCAAAATCACTTTGGAGGCTGTATGACTGTGTGACAAGTGCTTGATCTCAACTACAAACTACCTCACTCACTCTCTCCATTTGGTCGAGCAGCTGGAAGAAAAAAAATATATATAATTTTTTTTTTCTCTGGTTTGCAGAGAGAGGCTTAGAATGTACTGGAATATAGTATAGCGAGCGATTTCTAGGCGTCACAACCGATTGATACTGTACAGAAAACGTTTTGGGTAATTCAAAATTTGAAAAGGAAAACAAAAAATAATGTCGAGTTTCTCAGTTAGATTTTTTTTTTTACAAAAATAAATTAACAGCAATTATAATAAAAAAAAATATATCCTATGATATTGTACCATGTAATATTTATATATATATATATATATATATATATATATATATATATATATATATATATATATATATTTTTTTTTTTTTTTTATATATATATATATATATATATAAGTTGTGCCATGGTACAATATCATAGGATTCATAGGACCAGCAGAATCAGAGGCCTACTACAAAAACCCTAAAAAATGAAGCTAGAGTCCCCATTTAAAAAAAATAAATAAATAGTTATTTGTGGGGTGGAAAAAAAAAAATATTAAATAGTAAAAAGAATTTAAAAAAAGAAATGACATACTGTATTGTGTGGGAGTATTGACTATGCTACATTAGTACCTTCTCATTGGAAAACTTGCCTTTGACCCAATATGGTGGTTTTCTTGGCAATGTTCCAAGATAGGCCCCTCACCCATTGTCCTTTTTCTGTTTTTTTTAAATAAAACGTTGTCCTGAGACTTATGAGTCACTCTGTAGAATAAATCACACAAGTCTTTCTCACCTCTTTAAAGGTGTTATCTCATTTCTAAAAACTGATGACTTCAGGATCATCATTATTAAATCGTCATTGATCCAACTCCCAGCAGCCCCACTGATCTACAGATTGAACGGGCCGCATCGCTTGTGATTAACAGTATATATATATATATATATATATATATATATATATATATATAGTGGCCCCTTCAATCAACCAATTAGCAGGGTTGGTAGATATTTCTTGAACTGTGTCTTATAATAACCATCTTCTTTTCCCTCTTCCTCCTTCTTCCTCTTCTTTTTTTTCTTCATTTTCTTTTTTCTGACCCTATTTTTCTTCTTTTTTGTCCTTTTTCTTTTCTTCTCCCTCTTCCTCTTTTTTTTAACTTCTCCTCCTCTTCCTCCTCCTCCCTCTTCTTCTTCCCTTCTTCTTTTCATTCTCTTCTTCTTCTCCCTCTTCATTTACTACTAACTCTTTTCCTTCTTTAAAGGGAATCTGTCAGCACCTTTTCTGCTTCTTAGGTGCTGACATTGTGAGGAAGGTGTGTGTGTGTGTGTGTGTGTGTGTGTGTTAGTGTGTGTGTGTGTTAGTGTGTGTGTGTTAGTGTGTGTGTGTGTTAGTGTGTGTGTGTGTGTGTGTGTGTGTGTGTGTTAGTGTGTGTGTGTGTGTGTGTGTGTGTTAGTGTGTGTGTGTGTGTTAGTGTGTGTGTTACCTTTATTTTTCCGGTAGCTGCTGAAGTTTTTCCACAATCTGATCCGTAACTTACAGCACAAGTGCCAAAGAGGGGTCATGGTGCCGCGTTCGTGCTGCACTTTGTCCCGCCTCCCAACTACTTCCTCCTCCCAGATTCACCTGAATATTCATTGCGGGCTGACTCTGGCCTCCCTGGCGACATCATCTGTCACTGCGCATGCTCTGTTGAAAGCAAAGGCTGCGCGCTGAACAATTTCGCTGAACAATTCCGGCCAGAGCCTATGCCCTCAGCTGATGCAGACAGTGCGCCTTCGCCGCTCTGATGCTTTACGCCAGGGCGCATGCGCAAACTGACAAGGGCGGAAGAAGTTGGGAGGTGGGTCAAAGTGCGGCATGAACGTGGCACCATGACCCCTCTTTGGCACTTGTGCTGCAAGTTACGGATCAGATTGTGGAAAAACTACAGCAGCTACCGGAAAAATAAAGGTAACACACACAGTAACACACACATACACACCTTCCTCACAATGTCGGCACCTCAGAAGCAGAAAAGGTGCTGACAGATTTAATTTAACCTTCTTTCTCCGTTTCCTCTTCTTCCTTCTCTTCTTCTCCTTTTTCTTCCTTTTCTTTTGCCTTTTCCTTAGCTACTACTGTACCTCTTCTCCTCCTCCTCCTCTTTCTCTTCCTCTTCTTCTGCCTCTTCTTCAACTACATCTTCCCCTTCTCTTTCATTTCCTCTTTTTCTGCCTCTTCCTCTACTACCAATTCTTCTCCCTTTACCTTCTCCTTCTCTCTTTTTTTTCTCCATCTTCCTCTACAATTACTTCTCCTCCCTCCTAAACTTCTTTTTCTCTTCTTCCCCCTTTTATTCATAATTGAGATTATTGTTAGTATTTTTTGTTATATTTCTTAGCTTCCTAAACTCCTTATACAAACCTCTTTTCCTATTTTGAAGAAATCCATTGAAGCTGTGCTCCTTTGCCCAGCAGAGGGCACTGTGTAGTGCTGTGTAGTGCTCTGTAGCCGCTCTGTCTTATTGCACCATGTCATCTGAGCAGAGAAATTTGCTATGTATTGAATAAATATAATTTAATTTGCTCTGTGAGCTGCTAAAACTTAATTATTCTGCTCTGTGTTATGAAGAGTAATAGACGTACACAGATGGAATTTCTTTTATATAAGGGAAATAAACTTACACTTATTGTGCAGCTGTAAATAATCCCTCCTGAACAGTCTGTGCCGCAGAGAGTCACTTTTCTATATTGTAATTTTTTTTTATGTAACTTAGTTGTTATTCACTTTTGTTTCTGCTGATTGTGCACCATGTTTATTGCAGAGCGGCTCGATGAGAAGAAAAAGCATATTTTGTATTTATAGAATCACGACGACTCCAATTTTAATTTTCCAGATCTGTGATTCCATATAAAAAAAAAAAATAAAGGAAACAAATTTTCACTAAAGTTTTATTCTTCATTATGCAGATGTGAATATAGATGCAAAGCACAACTTCCTGCCATACATGGGTGAAGGGCTTGGGCTGGGCCATCTAGGAGGAGATAAACCTACTGATAAACCCCTAAACTAAACTGTAGGCTTCCCCTTTTAAAGAATTCCCTTGGGCGGCCCATCTGTGGCAGACTCAATCAGTAGAGCCCCGATCGGACCGCACAGAGGGAGGTAAGAGACCTCCAGGGGTCCGTTAAAGTGATCGGGACCCGATCGTTAAGTGACAGGAAAGGGCCCCTGTCACTTACACTTAAACGCTCCGGTCATGCGTTTAAGGGGTTAATGACAATTGTTGCAGTCAGTCATTAATGGTGAGGGCTCACTGCCGCCGCCCCCCACCTGCCATGAAGCGGGCTCTGCTCCGGAGAGCGCTGCATAGCTCCCTAGAGACCCAGGACGTAAATGTACGTCCAGGGTCGTCTGGTGACAGACTTCCAGGACGTACATTTATGTCCAGGGTCGTCTAGGGGTTAACTGATAAGCGTAGAGTATTGGCATTACACTGATCTGCTAGATCGGTGCTTTGCTGGTAGTGTTTGAAGAAGCTTAGGCCGGGCATGTCCAATTGTTCTCATTCCACAATTATATCGTGGGGGTGTGGCTCAGTCCACTAGAGATAAAAAGAGTTTAGATGCAACGATCGCTATATCTAAACCGTCGTGTGCCGTCCTCAGTCTATTCCCTCACCGTGCTGTAACAGTAAATCATGAATCAGGAAGGAGTTAAATAGCTTAGGGCTTCAGTTTTTTTTAAGGTTTTATGTATTCTTCTACAAGAATTACTGAAATAAATCACAAAAAATTCAGATTCAAATCTGTTTTTCTATTGTAAAATTTGTAACAAATCTGATTAGTTCTGAAATAATTTGCTTATCACTACCCATGAAGCATCAGGGAATCGGATCCTATCAGACAGCAACGCAGACACCTGACACCTTGCATCTATGACTCCCTGGGAATCTAGGTTTTGTTCCAACTTGGTGCGGTTTTGAACTTGAGAATAAGTTTGGCAGCGATTTCACTTTAAGGTACTTGAGGTTCTATGTACAATGACTGGAACATTGACAAATAAAGCACTTGTTGCCTCTCGTGTTACTCCCAGTCATCCTAGTCTGTACGCTCTTGAAAGCAGGTCACTAATTCTGTATTTTAATTTATTCATTGTATAATTTAATTGATATAACCTGTAATGTGTTTATATATTTAAATAAGCGCTGCGGAATCTGTTGGCGCCATACAAATAAATATTATTATTATTGTTATTATTGAGGTATTTGAGGTTTTGGAAAGTCTCTTCCCTGGTTAGACCTTGCCTTGTAGGAGGGGAGCTACCAAGAGGGGACCTGTCCAATATGCACGGCACTCTACTGTAGGGGGGTGCTGACAACCTTGGCTCGTGTTACGATTACTTAGAAGAACAACCCGTACTCACAGTCTGAAGAAATGCTGGGGAGTACAAAGAGTGGTGAGTCCAGATCTGGGCTGAGCTAACTTAAAGGGGTTATCCAGTGCTACAAAAACATGGCCACTTTCGTTCAGAGACAACACGACTCTTGTCTCCAGTTCAGGTGCGTTTTGCAATTAAACTCCATTCGATTTAATGGCACTGAGCAGCAAAACCCCGCCCAAGCTGGAGGCAAGGGTGGTGCTGTCTCTGGAGGAAAGTGGCCATGTTTTTGTAGCGCTGTATAACCCCTTAAAGGCAAGAAGGTCGAGGGGAACGCAGCAGGGCATGTCAGCAGCGTAAGGCAAGCTTTTCCAGCCACTCTCTTGACTGGTTGTACCTTTGCAGATTTGCAAGACTGTGGAAATTAACCGCCTGAGCGTGGACATACCTAGGTCCCTTGTAAGCAGCAGCCACCCCCTTAAAGCTTTAACAGGCCCTAGACTGGAAGGCAGGAACTTTGAAACAGAACAGAGCACACATTTCCTCATTGGATGGCCAGGCCCCAGGTGGACCTCTGGCTCTGGGGAGCTGAATCACACACAGGAGAATGAGCTATACTACACTCCTCCACACCAGAACTGCATTCTGGACCAAGCCAAAAAGAACTGAGCCCATGTGCGGTATGCCATGGTAGCTGCTAGGTGGTTGTTGGGTCACTTGGGTCACCTTATCCAAGTAGTGGTGTATTCTGCCAGGATGAGCTTGTAGTAGTAGAGTGAAGAAAAAAAAACCTGCACTCATGTTTGGATAGTGTGCTAGCTGACTGCTGTCTGCCCAAATAGTTCAGCAAATGGCAAGTTGGGTAGTACGAGCCCCAGGCCTTTACAACTGGGTATAGCAGACTTTCCGAGACATTGCAGAAGAGCTGTGCGTCATCGGTAGGATGCGTCAGCTTCCAGCTATTTGTCCTACTGGGGATCAGTCCCTAGCTGTGGTTACTGCCCTGATAATATAGGAGATCTTGCTTTTATAGGGGCAACTAAGCTTCCCTGTGATTGGTGGGGCTGTGGTAGAGAGGAGAAAGAAGAAGTGTGAGAGGTAGGAAAGTGAGGGAAAGCACCTGCACCTGTGATTGGTTAAACAACAACGTGTGACATATAACAGTTAACCCATGGTTTTCCTCACACAACTTACTTATACAAAAGACACACAGTGACACCTAGTGGGAAAAAGAGAATTAGCACTTTTATCCAGTCTAGTGCGTTACCTGACAGAGGCACTTTACCCAGGTGGTATAAAAACTTAGTGGACTACTACACCTAAATCTCTCCATCCTTACTTATAGACATCTAGGTGTCTTCCTATTGGTGGAGAGGAGCCTAAAGTCAACCCAGGACTGGACAGGAGAATGAGCCCACTTTTAGGCAGGGAGATGGCTGGCAAACCATATTTAAGCACGTACAATCTGTCACATACACAGTTAACCCTTAACCACCCTGCAGCTTGGGCTTGCTGTAACTAAATAGCCCACAATAGAGAATACAGATTAATGCAGTCTGCAGTCTTCTTCCCCAGATTAACCCTTTGATGTGCGATAAAGATAACAGTAGTGCTGCGCTACACATACTGTACTCACGTTAAGCAGCAGTGGCACATGGGTTCTGAAACACTGCAAGTTCTTGTCGGCCGTGATATCAAAAGAACTTGGAGATAGAGGAGGGGGATCCGAAGCTGAGCTGGAACAGGACAAGTGAATGGCTTTGTTTATTATGGTTACAGCACCCCCTGCTGCTCGGCTTTTTTGGGGGTGTCTAAGGACTGGGCCAATTTCAATTTTTGCGCTTTCGTTTTTTCCTTCTTGTGCTTAAAAGGCCATAGCACTTGAATTTTTTCACCTAGAGACCCACATTGCACCACTAATTGTACTTTGCAATGACAGGCTTCATTTTTGCATAAAGTACGCTGCGAAACTAGAAAAAAATTAAATGTGTGGTGAAATAGAAAAAAAAACAAACATTTAATTTGGGGAGGTTTTGTGTTAACTTATTAGGTATGTTCCTCGAGTTGTTACGATTACAACGATATGTAACTTGCAAAACTTTTATTTTATTTGATGACTTTTAAAAAATAAAAAACCTTTTAAAAAAAAAAATCTGTTTCTTAAAATTGCTCTATTCCCATGCTTATAGCGCTTTTATCCTTTGATCTTTGGGTCTGTTTGAATGGTGATTTTTTGCGCCATGATCTGTACTTTCTTTCAGTACCTAGATTGCGCATATGCAAACTTTTGATTGCTTTTTATTACAATTTTTCTTGATTTGATGTGACCAAAAATGCACAATTTTGCACTAAGGAATTTTTTTGCGCTTACGCCGTTTACCGTGAGAGATCAGGAATGAAATAAATTAATAGTTCTGGTGATTACGCACACGGAAATACCAAATATGTTTGTTTATTTTTATTAATAAAATGGGAAAACGGGGTGATTTATTAGGGGAGGGGATTTTTTATTAATAAAATTTCAATAATATTTTTTACACACATACCAGAAGCCCCCTGGGGTTAAGATTATTCCCCCTGGGGTTAGTGTTATTCCCCCCTGGGGTTAGGGTTATTCTCCCTGGGGTTAGGGTTAGGGTTATTCCCCCTGGGGTTAGGGTTATTCCCTCCTGGGGTTAGGGTTATTCTCCCTGGGGTTAGGGTTAGGGTTATTCCCCCTGGGGTTAGGGTTATTCTCCCTGGGGTTAGGGTTAGGGTTATTCCCCCTGGGGTTAGGGTTATTCCCTCCTGGGGTTAGGGTTATTCTCCCTGGGGTTAGGGTTAGGGTTATTCCCCCTGGGGTTAGGGTTATTCCCCCCTGGGGTTAGGGTTATTCCCCCCCTCACAGGTGACTGGAAAAGAAGCTTTTTAAATGCAGCTGTCAACTTTGACAGCTGTATTTAAAAAGCTAACTTAGCAGGCATGGGGATTGGACCGTGCCCGCTAATAGCCGCGGTCCCGGGCTGCAGATAGCACCTAGGATTGTGGCGGTTCAGAGCAGGGTCACCACGCAGCCCCCCTCTGAACGCCCTTAACAATGCCAGGATGTACAATTACGCTGTGTCGTTAAGGGGTTACATTTTATTCAAAATATTACTAACACATAATTCTGATATAACTATTAAATATGTGAAGATAATAATAATAATAATAATAAATAATAATAATAAATAATAATAATAATATAAGGAGGGGCTGAGTACCTATAGTTTATACGACTCTTTTTTCCCAGTACGACTTTAGGACACTCTCTTTTTCCATACTGAGATGTTAAAAGATTACAATAATCATACCCGGCCCGGCTACATGAGAACGATCATTAATTTCACTCCACTTTTCTTCAATTGCAGTTGGCTCGGACTCCTCTAAGACGGCGGTGATTTCACAGAGTACATTTGTTGCTAGGAAAATTTGGCTTTGATCTTTGATCCGCCAGGGTAGTTCATCCATCCCCTGCAGCTATAGTACGGCAGGCAATCTCCAAAGGACATATTTCCAAATAATAGCACATGAAGCCAATATCTAAAGCATGAAATATTCATGTTGTATCTAGGTTTGTTTATTTAATGTATGTTTGTATAAAGTGTCTCTGCCAGGGGATGTGAAGTGTGGAGACATCAAAGTGTATGGGCAGGTCATGGAGTAATAACTCTGATCCCAAGTAATGGAGTTGTGTGCAATGTGATGGGATGCAGAACACTGCTGCATAGTGATGACAACATTAGAGGTCGCGTTATTTAATGTAAAGGGCTTAGGTTGGTGCCCTACCACACAGCACGTTTATTATGAACAAACAGGAACACTGACAAGTGTGTCCTAACTGGCGTCCCACCCGTGTCCCTGCCTACATAGCCCAGACTGCCCTAGATAGCAGCGGGTAACTGGGTGACAGTCCCTACACTGAGTAGGTGATATACAAGACACTACAAAACGGACAAAACACAATAAAGGAGTCCTTACACTGACAGGTAGCAGAGGTAATGAATCTCCAACCAAAAGCAGAATCAAAGTCAGGCAAGAAGGTCAGAATAGGCAGCAGACTAAGGGTATGTTCACACTGAGGAATAGGCAAATATTCAGCGAGGAATTCAAGAGGAAAATTTTCTGCTTGAAGTTCCTCACCGAGGGTATATGCACACTGAGCAATTCTAGCGGAATTCTGCCCGAATTCCGCCATAAAAAGCAGGCGGAATCCGCGTGGAATTCCGCCCGTGTAAATGCAACATTGCTCTTTCCATAGAGAACAATGGGATTTCCGACTGCCCTTGCACACAGAGTAAATTTCCGTCCGGAATTCCGCGCAGAATCCGCATTCTGCCTAAAGAATGTACATGTCAATTCTTTGGGCGGATTCCGCTAGAGGAATCCTATAGAAGTCAATGGGGTTTGAATTCTGCTGGTAATTCCGCTTGCATTCCGCTTGATTTCCGCGCGGATTCCGCTCAAATTCCGCTCGAATTCCGCTCAAATTCTGCCAGAGCAGAATAGGCGAGGAATTTCAAGCAGAAGTCTTTCAGCTACAATTCCTCGAGAATTGCTCAGTGTGCACATACCCCTATACATCCCTGGCAGAATTCAAGCAAAATGCTAGCGGAATTCAAGCAGAATTTCAAACAGAATTCAAGCCCCATTGACTTTTATAGGATTCCTCTGGCAGAATCTGCCCAAAGAATTGACATGTCAATTGTTCAGACGGAAAGCGAAATTGCGGGAGAATTTTCAGCGCGGAAATTCCGCAGTGTGAACGAAGAAGCGGAAAGCCCATTAAAGCCAGTGTGCATTCACAATGTTATTTTTTTACGGACGGAATTTCGGGCGGATTCCGTGTGCATTTTGATGCAGAATCCACCTAAAATTCTGTGCGTATTCCTCAGTGTGAACATACCCTTAAAGTTAACAGGAGGATAGCAAGGATCAGAACCAGAAGATCAACCAGGAATATAAGTAACAGGAGTGCACTGTGTAGGGTATAAGCCCAAATAAGCCCGCTGGGAAGAACTTATAGGGAATCAGGAGACCGGAAACAGCCCCTATTGGTCCGAGCTCCTAACACTAAAACGGAATCACCTGTGTAGGAACTAGCAGCAGTGTTAACTCCAAGATAGCCGGAGCACCCAGCAAGCGGGTGGGGCTGAAGATCCAGACAGAAATAGGACAGTGTTCAGACTGGGCTATGAATACTGCACAATTGACACGAGCGGAACACACAGGGGTTATGCTTGGAATTTCCGCCTGTTTTCTGTAGTGTGAATGGGCCCATACGGTCTGTGCCAAGCACTCATGGGTATAGGGGTATTAAGAGAATGTATTGTACCTGCCCATACTATGTGTATGGAAATATGGGGTTCCCACGAGACTTATAAACTTCATTTTGTTTTAATATGACCTTATGTCCTTACGGACATGGAATGCCTGTAACGGACTCTCCCTCCGCTCCCCCCTGTCATTACGGGGGGAGAAAACCGTTACAGGCATTCCATGTCCGTTTCCCGTTCAGAACACAGAACGTGTGAATGCAGCCTTATGCTGCGTTTACACGGAGCGATAATTCGCCCAATCGAATGGTTAATGATTTCGAAGTAACAATGTGTTTTTTATAACGGTCAGCATTTAGACGGAACGATATATCGTTTGAAAAAATCGTTATTGTGATCTTTTTAATATCGCATAAGCCTATCTCACACGGTGAATCGGTAAAAGACTGTTGAGACAAAGCGATCTGCGAATTTTCAGTGAACGACCAACGACAATTTGAGAACTTGTTGAAAGGTCACGATGAACGAT
Source organism: Dendropsophus ebraccatus (assembly GCF_027789765.1). NCBI lineage: Eukaryota > Metazoa > Chordata > Amphibia > Anura > Hylidae > Dendropsophus > Dendropsophus ebraccatus. Next base: position 71,933,712 of record NC_091466.1, on the reverse strand, counting down.
TTATCGCTGGTTTCTTGATCGTTCACTGTGTTTACACCAGCTGGTTATTTCTCAAATGCGATCGTTATCATGAAAATTTGAGCGATAATCGTTCCATGTAAATGCACCATAAGGGTGGGTTCACAATGAGGAATTCTCGAGAAATTGAAGCAGAAAGTTTCCTGCTTAAAATTCCTCGCCTGTTCAGCTCTGGCAGAATAGGAGCAGAATTTGAGCGGAATTTAAGCGGAATTTCAAGCAGAATTAAAGCTCCATTGACTCCTATAGGATTTCTCTAGCGCAGTTCTTCTCAATTCCAGTCCTCGGGCCTCACCAACAGGTCATGTTTTGAGGATTTGCTTAGTATTTCACAGGTGATATAATTATATTCAGTGCATCAGGTATTATCACAGATGTTTTTTGTATGGGATATCCTTATAACATGACCCATTGGTGAGGCCTGAGGACTGGAATTGAGAAGCACTGCTCTAGCGGAATCCGCCCAAAGAATTGACATGTCAATTCTTCAGGCGGAAAGCGGATCCGCGGCGGAATTTTTAGCGCGGAAATTCATTCTGTGAACAAATAAGCAGAAAACCCATTGTACCCAATGTACGTTCACAATGTTCAATCTTTTTATGGGCTGAATTTCGTTCGGATTCCTCACGCATTTTGCTGCGGAATCCACCTGAAAATCCATGAGAATTCTTCAGTGTGGACCCACTCTCAGTCTTGCAGAGGTCTGCCTGGGTAGCTATCCCCATAGGGCCAGGTCCCTGCCTAAGGGCTTAACAGTCCATAGTCTGGGGGTCTGTTAATTTTTATTGGGATAACCTCCCTACCCCTAATCCTAATAGTGGTACCATTATTAATTTTTGCTATCCCAGTTTGATTCCTTAGTCCAGCAGAATATTGCACCTACATTATTAATCACGGGATTGAGAAAGCTCATTAACATATGTATTATAAATTATGCAAAGGTATACTAATATAGCACATAGGATAAATCAAATTAAAAATCCAATTACACTAAATTATTTCTGTCAATGTTGTCAGCATCAAATTTGCATAATATGGAGCATATACTGTATACTAAAGAGAAACTCCTGTAGAGAAACAAGAACTTCACTGCTGGAGCCTCCCTGCCCCCTTTAAATAGAGTTGTAAACATTAAGGTGAATGTACCATTGAGTACATCGCTTTGTGCTTTTTACATGAATAGATCGGTGCCCACACAGGGATGCCGATGCCGCAGTCCTTTTTTTTTGAACCGCCGCCCAGTTTCTGCACACAATGGCGGTCTATTCCCAAGCACCGGACGTGCATGAGGCACTGGGGGCTGGCTCTCCAGCACCCAGTGTGACGCTTTCCCATCCCCTTTTGTGACACGGTTTCACTGATTCTGATGGAGCCACGTAGCCACGAAGGTTGTGTTACACTGGGGGCCAACGGGCCCACCCCCAGTGCTTCATGCCCGGCCAATACTCTGGAATAGACCGTAGCCGTGCACGGGAATCTGGCAGCGGTTCAAAGAAAGGACCACGGCACCACCAATACAGATAAAGCCACCACCAATAAGAGTGCAAAGGCGCAACATCCACGGCACACCAGCACACTGAGGTTCTCATTCACGTATGGCATCAAGTGGTGACATCTCAACAAAGTGTATGTAAATGACTATAAATACATGTATCGCCACTCACTACTGCACATATGCTGGGCCAAATGTTCTGCTCTTGTATGTACTTTCCATGCACATTGGCCACCTGATGCTTATGATGACAGAGCCACGGTGGAGCAGGTGTGTAGAAAGCACCTGGTTTCCTGACAAGCGGAAACTACCATCAACAGAACCTGCACCCATTCTTCTGCATATGGATCTGCAACCACATGAGTTGAGTAACAGTAACCTCTATTTTAGGGTCCTTCCTTGAAGGGTTTTCAAGAGGGCTGCAGAGATTCTTTAGGTGGAATTTCTTGGTGAGCAGAGAAGCTTGAACATCCTTAAGATGCTGCAGGACTCTTTTTGATGCTGCAGGACTCTTTTTGATGCTGCAGGACTCTTTTTAATGCTGCAGGACTCTTTGTGTATTGTATGTGGCCAAAAAATAGTCACATGAGTTATGGTGTGCCAATTCTTTGACCCAGCCCTAGCTAAATGTACAACCCCTAAATGAAGTCAAGGGTTGGTTTTGAGGTCCCCAAAATATGGAGTGTTTAACACAGAGTAATTAATTCCTTTCTATCTTGAGATGTTTAAATGGTAGGCAAAACCAACTATCACACTGTCAGGTAGGGTTCTGGGAAAACAATAAGACAAGTGCAGTACTGCACTGGCACTGCCCCAGCTCTCCCTACCTACTTGCCTCAATCCGCCCTAAGATGGCAGCGAGCAACTGGACGGCGTTCCCTAAACTGAATAAAGTGCAACACAGGACAGAACAAGACAAACAAACATAATAAAGAATGGTCAGCAGAAAAGGGTCAGCAACAACTGGGCAGCTAAGGTACAAAATCAGGATCCGTATGCAAAGTCAGGGAACAAAATACAAGGTCAAAATATCAGAAGCTAGCAAACAGAGAAACGCTTAATCCAGGCTAAAAGCTCTTTCACAGGCACTAGACTGGGATCAGGGGCTGGGATATATAGTGTACAGGAAACTAGGTGCTGACAGCAAAATGGCCAGATCAGCTGTCAATACGAACACAGACAGAAACAATCGGTGAACAGACCACAGCAAGAAAAGTGCAGGGAGGACTAAGAAAACATGGACTGGAAAACAAAAGACACAAGCAGAGAACACAGTAAAACCAGGAACGGATTATGGCCAAAAGCGCAGTCTTTGGCGCAGAGGTCAAACCTTTGCAGCAGAGGGTGGCACGATCATGACATACACCTTCCCATTCTTATTGTTCTAGTAATAAAACATTCCTCCACTCCAACAACCCTGGGTGGAATCGGGCGCAGGTGCTTAATAGGCAGAAGATAAAAAATATATAAAGTATAAAATATTTATTAAAAACACAACGCGTTTCGAAGTCAGGCTAAGGTGTCTAATTGTGTTTTTAATAAATATTTTATACTTTTTATATTTTTTACAGAAAAAAGGAAAAATTGGCAGCACATCTATGACTGTTCACACTGAAGGTTGCATGCTGCTTGTGGCTTAAGTACAGACAAAAAAATAGAAGGTGCAACAGCAACCTACAGGTGCAGGGGCTTACCGTATATACTCCTCCCAGTGTACACACGATAAACACCTGCCCTGTAGATATTAAAAAGTGAGAATCTTAGCAAATTACCTCTGTTTTTCTTTTGTCTGTACTTAAGCCACAAGCAGTGTGCAACCTGCATTGTGAACAGAGTCATAGATGTGCTGCCAATTTTTCCTTTTTTTTCTGTTGAATGTGGGGGGGGGGGGGGGGCTACCTCCTGTTGGCTTGCACTCCACCCATGTCCCAAGGGCGCAATAAAAAGAGATCATTTGGCTCCTATCTGCCCAGTTGTAGGCTTATTAAGCCCAGGAGAGGCCATTGCTAGTGTGAAAATGCTAGAGTAGGGACCATGTCTGAGGACACCTTTACGTTGGTGACATGGTACACTCTGTTTGATCAAATAGTTTGCTAAGATCCTCACTTTTTAATATGTACAGGGCAGGTGTTTATCGTGTGTACACCGGGGGGAGTATATACGGTAAGCCCTTGCACCTGTGGGTTGCTGTTGCACCTTCTGTTTTTTTGTTTATATATTTTTTATCTTCTGCCTACTTTGGACCTGTGCCCGATTCCACCCAGGGTTGTTGGAGTGGAGGAATTTTTTATTGCTCGTATCCTGTTATGGTACCTGGGAGTGGATGCAGTTCTCATATACGCTGTTACTGAAAGTCGTGCCTTGCATTTGCACAACATTATCAGATGAGAATCTCCCATTAGCTCTCTTTCATTTTCACCCCTTTCAGACATCACACCATGGAGCGCTGTTCACATTTGTATTTTTACTCTTATGGTTCTGGCTGCCAGGTCCCATTTTTCCACTTCATGTAGCAATCACTGCTACCCGCTATGTCTTTCGTGGGTGTCCTCTCTGCCACAGTTCTAATTGTCCTGGGAACCCTTAAAAAGGGAATTCTTACATTTAATAGACCTGTTCACTATCATTCTTCTGGACATTCCCTCTCCAATGCCCTGGCACTTTTCCTAATCTGCTTATTGCCAGAGAAGTACATTTTTCCTTCATCCTGTGAGGTGCTCTGGGGTATGTCTGACATTTCCTGGTTCTGGCCCAGCTTGTGTTGTAACCATTCTCTTCACTTGCTGCCTACTATTGTTAAGCGGACATTTCAAACAGTTTGGGTTTGGTACTTTTATAATGTTCATATACCTTTAAAAGGCATATGTGTGGAGGTTGTCTTTTTGACAACTGATCTAGTTCTCCAAACCCCAACACTTGGCATTTGAGAAGTTGGATGCCGCCCTAGGGCTGTTTTCCATGACTTCCTAGGCTGACATCAAAATTCTGCAGCCAACAGGCTGATGGGGGCCCGATAATACCTGTAAACGAGCAGCGATCTGCTAGATCGTTGCTCATTTACTTGGCCTATTACACGGCCCGATAATCGTTAAACAAGGGCTGCAGGGACATCGTTACCGATGTCCTTGCAGCCTTGGTTTAAACTGTATACATACCTAATCCATGGTCCAGGGTTCCTCTTCTTCTTAACTTCTCCCCGGGTCCGCGCACTTCAGCTTCACAGCGGCTTGTCTCTGCTGACAGGCTGCTCGGCCAATCACTGGCTGCGGCGGTTCCGGCCTGTGATTGGCCGAGGGGCCTGTCAGCTGACACAGGCCGCTGAGAAGCTGGAGCGCACGGGACCCGGTAAGAAGCTCTAAAGGAAGAGGAACCCTGGACCATGGATTAGGTATGTATTCTTCTTTGCTAATCGTCAGCGTCGGCTGCGCACCGCTATTACACGTAGCGGTGCACGGTCGGCGCCTGACGATTATAGGTCTGAACTTATATCAACGATCAGCCGATGACAACGATCATCGGCTGATCGTTGTCTTTAGTACACAGAACGATAATTGGCCTAATGTAATAGTACCCTAAGACTCTGATTCTCATTTTATCCCACGGCTAAATTCAAAGCATGTATGTACTTCTTCCTGGTAGACCTTGTGTCATAATTCTTTAAATGGGTTGTCTCATGAAGACAACTTCTGCCCATATGCCACATACAAGGGGATTCACTATAATTGCTACATACACAGATCAGTTATCTCATGAAGATAACCTCCGCCAAATATATCTTTTTAGACTAAGTTCACACTATGTATAATTACATTAAACAATGGCCATAGTTGCAGTTTTGCAACCATGGCCGTTATTTGATTGAATTGCCGATCACATTGATTACAATGGAATCCCGACTGGAATAAATACACACTGTATACACTCTGGCCAGGATTCCTTGCAGCCTCAGAAAAAAAACTGACATGTCAGTTTTGTGCGGCTGCTATTCATTGAATTCACTGACAGAGCAGACAATGTAAAGTGCAGCTCCGGCCACACTTTACATTGTTGGCTATGGTGAATTGGAATGTGGGTACCCGTATGTGCCTGCTTTCCAATTAAAAAAAAATTAAGTTCATCCGGCCGGTACTGCAGTACCAGCCGGAATCAACTTCACTGACACTGGCCATTCTGTGACATGGCCCTGTCACAGAATGGCTGATGTCTTACGTTGTGTATACCCAGCCTTAGGGGGTGTATGAACGTTATAAAAGTGGTATCCTATATAAGGTCAATAGCAGGAAAGTGCTCTGATCGCTGTGGAAGCTATCTTTACAAAGGGCTCATAACATCTAGCTAAGAACACCCATTGTTGGTTGAAAGAATTGAGGTCTATTGATTTAGTAATTCCTATACATTCATAATTCCTTCACGTGTCCTCCTCCACACAGTCACAAATACGTTTCTGAGAAACGGCAAATGCACTTTCACAGTAAATAGGTTCTTCAATCAATCTGTAGCACCTGGGTAATGCCTCGACCGAGCCCACATGAATAGGGACGCTTCTCGCTCCCTTACGACATGTGGACTTGCTTGGCACCAATTACCATTTCTTGCCGTTGTTAACAAAGATGTGCCAGGCACCTGGGTCGGCACGACTCAGACTGTTATTCTGTTTGTAAAACATGGAACATAGTGGGAGGTTCGGGGCTTTTGTGATAAAAATAAAAAAGTGCCATTAAAAAGACAGCTGGCATTGAGGACCGGCTGGGGGGCTACAATGAACATTGAGTTAATTGAAATTCGACAATTTTCGACTATTATTTTGACTATTTTTGCCGCGGTTAAAAGACACGTTGACAATAAGACCCACATAGCTGGAATTTTTATCTGTCTCTATGTGCTGTGCTCTGCGGTGGAATGTGGACATATCCGTGCGGCAGTAAAAGCAGCGCGAGGAAAAGCGGGGGATCGAGCGAGCGACATCCTTACATGGTAGACGTGACTCATGAGAAAAATACAGTGTAGTAAGAGAGCTGGAAGTAATGTAAGAGGTGGGAAGCGGTGATGGCTGCAGTCTGCCGAGGCACAGCCAAAACAGGGAGCACATTACTAAACGTTTCTGGGAGAAAGAGGTTTCCATGACGACAAATGACAATTACTCTACAAAATGGCCAATGAAGCTTTAAGCATCAGGGGAAGAGGGGAAATCTCTTAGAATGAGTTGAAGAGGATGGAGAAAAGTAGAAATACAATAGATCGCACGGGGAGAAGGTTCTGTGGGAGACGCTATAATGGAGGTGAACTGGAATGGAGTTTACAAATAGGAAAACCAAAGTGGTCAAATACTATTACGTGAGGGGCAGCAAAGTTCCTGTAGGGTTAAAGATAGGGAAATATAATAATAAAAATAAATAAATCACAAGAATGGGATAATGGGTTGTGTGGGTGAAAGTAAAATAGGGTCTGTGTAAGAATAATAAACATTTAGAGTCATCTTTTCCAGTCCATCGAAGAAACCAAGCTGAACTACTTCCGGAAGGTTCTGCCTTGTCCTGACTAGTGCTGAGCGAGCACTTAAAGGGAATCTGTCAGCACCTGAACCGGACCCCAGGTGCCGACAGTGCAGTGCAGGTCTCTGTCCCCTTGTGTGCATACTGCCTGTATTAAATCCATCAGTTCTGATTTGATACAGTGTAGCCAAACCAACCAAGTGTTTGTGGAGCACTTCGGCACGCCTCACCACTACTTTCTCTTCCCTAATTCTGCTAAATATTTACCAGCCTCCTGCTCAACCCTGGCGTCACCTTCTTCTGCGCATGCGCCATTGCGGGCAGGGCCACGTTCACCAACTTGTAAGTTCACGTCTGGGTCGCTGAGCTCTCAGTCGCGTACCCCTGATAATTGCATTTGCAGCGTAGGCCAGAGGAGCAGTGCGTGCGTGTTGTGCACCCCAACTGAGGGCTTTGGCTTCAGACCCTCAGCATGCGTGCACTGCATCTTTGGCGCATGTGCAATTGTGGTGATCAGGAGAGTGTGACCGAGAGCTTGGCAGAGCAGACGCACACTGGCCAGCAGTGGCACATGCGTGGAAGAAGATAACACATGGGTGGAGCCGGAGGCCGGACACCAGTAAATATTTAGCAGATTTAGGGAGGAAGTAGCGGTGAGACATAGCGAAGTGCAGCACGAAAGTCAAGCCACTACTCCTCTGTTACACTTGGTTAAAGTGTGTTTAGCCAGAATCCTGCTCCACAATGATGAGGGGCAACACCCCGAAACAGCTGTCTGTGCATGAATACCTAGCCTTGGTTTATCCCTTGTCATTACATTGACTTATAGGGCCACTTAATATGGTGGTTTTGGTGGTTTCCCTACAGGAGACGCACCTTGGCTGGGTCCTTCCCGGAGGGATATCTGACTAGTCCTGTGTTTCAAGAATTCTAAATTGGGCTACATGGGCTCTCTTTTTTGCATATCCAAATAATAATAGTCCCATCTGTGTCCTCATATAGTAGTTAGGCCCCTCTGTGTCCTCATATAGTAGTTAGATTTCTACGTGACCATACTCTAGTTAGGCCTCTCCTTGTTCCCATATAGTAATTAGGCCCCTTCTTTGAATACACACAGTAGTTAGGTCTCTCTTTGAGACAGTAGGCATCCCCCCATGTAGATAGTCCCCCAGTGGTTAGTACCCCAGTAGGAAGTATTTCCCAAGTCGATAACCCTGACTAATATGAAAAACCATCCATACTGATCTGGCCCCTGCAAAGTCCTCTGGCATCCCCTCATGCTCCTAGCTCCCAGTTGTAACTGCTAACTCTGACCCCTCCCCCAACTAATTTTCTGGATATGGCAAAATGGTAAACTGCCCTTAGCAACCAATTACAGTTCAGATTTTACTATATCTGGGCAATAGTTTGCAAAGGAACTGTAGAAGCTAAACAATAGAAAATGTGTATAAGTTTTTTCATTTCACATTTATATGCATTAAAGGGAACCTGTCACCCCCGGCTCCCGACCCCCGGTACAGCCACCTATACTCACCTGATCCCGCCAGGTCCCGCTTCTGGATCCAGTCGGGTCACGGAGATATCAGCCGCTGCAGCCCGGCGCTCGCACGCTGAGAGATGAGTACAACGCTCATAGAGAATGACGGAGAGTCCAGCGCTCAGTCATTCTCTATGAGCGTTGGACTCATCTCTCAGCGTGCGCGCGCCGGGCTGCAGCGGCTGATATCTCCGTGACCCGACTGGATCCAGAAGCGGGACCTGGTGGGATCAGGTGAGTATAGGGGGCTGTAGCGGGAGGTCAGGAGCCTGTCACCCCGCCACGGGGGGTGACAGGTTCCCTTTAAGAGAATTTGAAAAAAAAAAAAAAAGTTTGTCAAATTTTAATGCAGCCCCCTTTAAGTTTCTACTTAAAGGGGTTATTATTGAATGTCTAATAAATAAACATCTATTGAAAATAACATTATTTTACTACCTTTCTGGGCTTGTTCATGCTTACCTTCTCCCTCTGCTCTGTTATCTTCATTAGCCAAATTTCCTCTCTATTCTAGCCCAATCTATTCTATTCTATTCTACAATCTGCTCCTGTTTTTCTCAAGTTTATGCAGTTATATATTATACTCCACATGCTGATTGCTATACTGTACAGTAACTTATATATCACAGATTCAGCTGTTTATAAATGTTTGTTTCATCTGTTCTACATGTTATTCCGAAAAAAAAATCATTATTTTTGGGGTGTGGAACCAATTGTCTGCATTTCAGTGATTTCTTATGGGAAAATTTGCTTTGGTGTAAGAGTGGATTTGGATTACAAGCACGGTCCCGGCACCAATTATGCTCCTAATCCAAGGCACCATTGTCTATATAATTTTTTTTCGTAATATGATGTGATTGGCCTAATGTTGATCCATGACTCCTGAATTCCTAGCTAGCTGGAGACGGATTTGGTTGAGGTGAAGCAGCTTGTGCCCCATTGTTTCACTCTACTGCTATGATCACTCACAGATGCTGGAGATCTTTAGCTTCATCCCTCTCGTAATCAATTTCGAGCAGATAAGACCGCGGGTGATGTGACCTTATTCCAATACTAGCGCAGTGACAAATGGCCGTACCTTACTCTACCTGACCTTAATTTCATCCGGTGCTTTGTTGAATCTTATCTATGACTTCTAATTTTCAACAAGAAAAATGTGCCCCAATTGCCCAGCTAGTGCACAATGTGGCAAATATTGAAGTAAACTAAGCCCCATCCCAAAGGGGCTCCATCATTGAAAGTATACAGTATGCTTACTGTATATTGGGCAGGATCAGCTCCGGATTCTAACTGGCCCTTGGGCAACAAGCGTTAGTGGGCTCATTTGCAGTGTAAAACACACAGACACAGTAAAGAGAATAAACTACTGACACCAAATGTAATTGCATCGGGTCCCCTGCAGCTTTTAATCTTTGTATTGCAAAAGCAGTGGGTGAAACCTGCAATAACTGGCATGCTGGGGTATAATCCTACAGTGTAGCCCATCTTGTGGGTTTTAGTGGTTGACATTTTTTTGTATAACTATGTCCATTACACTGTTACTTTAAGTGAGTTACAGGCAAGTGGTCTGGGCCACCACTCTTCTCTGTCAGAGACACACTTTAGGTTCCTGGCTCTGGCATATATAATAGTTAGGACGCTTTGTGCCCTCTTATACACGTATGTAAGGCCCATCTGTGTCCTCATATAGTAGTTAGGCCCCCATGTGCCTTCATATAGTAGTTAGATTTCTATGTGACCACACTGTAGTTAGGCCCCTCCATGTTCCCATACAGTATTTAGGTCTCTGTTGTGCTCCCATATAGTAGTTAGGCCCCACATGCCTTCATATAGTAGTTAGATTTCTATGTGACCATACTTTAGTTAGGCCCCTCCATGTTCCCATACAGTAGTTAAGTCCTCGTTGTGCTCCCATATAGTAGTTAGGCCTCCATGTGCCTTCATACATTAATAGGATTTTTATGTGACCATACTGTAGTTAGGCCCCTCCGTGCTCCAATACAGTAGTTAGGGTCCCGTTGTGCTCCCATATAGTAGTTAGGCCCCTCCATGTTTCCATACAGTAGTTAGGTCCCCATTGTGCTCCCATGTAGTAGTTAGGCCCCCATGTGCCTTCATATAGTAGTTAGATTTCTATGTGACCATACTGTAGTTAGGTCCCCATTGTGCTCCCATGTAGTAGTTAGGCCCCCATGTGCCTTCATATAGTAGTTAGATTTCTATGTGACCATACTGTAGTTAGGCCCCTCTGTGTTAAGTCCTCATTGTGCTCCCATATAGTAGTTAGGCCCCTTCTTTGAATACATAATACAGGTTCCAGGTATGCTTTACGAATGACTACGAATGACTGATTTCTTCCAAAAAGTACACCACTGTACTCAATGAGTTGTGACATTTAAGTGAATAAATTTGAGCTACAGCACCACACATTGGCTGTGTACAGCAATTGCACCATTTGGGATCTATGTTATTTAGTTATTTATTTATTAAAAAAAAAAAAACCTTTAATCAGCTTTACAGAAGAGGACGACTCAAGGACTTACATTTTCTATAGGGGAGAGGGAGGATGTTCTTTAACTTGAAAAACCCAAAATAAACATCTTTCCAAACCTTGCCCTAAGCTACAGCGCAGCAGCAAAACAACTTTACAGCCAGGCTTAATTATACATAGGGCTCCGAGTTATGATCGTACACTGAGAATTGAAATTGTACACGCAAAGTAAGCAGAGATCACCTGGGAGCCAGAATCTGAAAGGTTGAATCATGTATAATTTACCTCCCCGAAGCGCCATGTTTATTCATATCATGCACCTTGCTTATAATCGGTGAATCATTCCGAAATGGCTTTAGATACTGTAATTATTGCATTAATTGTAATGTTCTTCTACTTGATTGCCAATAAGTGATGGTTGAATTGATGTAAAGAAGACTTCCTTTTCCACCCGGGCTCGTAAAATTGTCCCACAATCAATATTTCCATTTAAAATAAATTTTGGAAAAAAATTCATCAATTCTTGATAATAATCACTCAACAACTGCGGAAAAGTCAGGTTGTGACATTTAGATGACTAGATCACAGCAACTCGTCGATGGCCGGTGTTGTGGGGTGTTCCTAGTGTGTGGTGGTGGGTGCTTACCCAAAGAAAGGACAAATGGTGACCTGGCAACTGGCTCACAGATACCCAAGACTCATTAAATCGGCAATCTCCCTTTCCAATATCACCCTATGTCTAATATACATGTATGACCTATCTTGCTCCCTTTCCCTGTTTTTTTTTTTTTTTTCATTCTTATTTGCTTTGGATGTCTAAAGTCCTCCACTCTGGGTTCACTCTGACCATGCTCAGCTGCCTCCTCCTCCCTCCTACTGTAGACACAGGACATGTGATCTCCTCTCAGGGGGCCGAGTTAGCTGTCTATTTACTCGGTAACCCGATCCCTAGGAGACATTATCTGCATCATCTCCATGCACCTGTGCTGCTCCCATAGACTTACATGTGTCCCTGAGCCTAGGTCTCCATAATATGAAACAATATAGTTCTATCTCGCGCATGTTACACCTTGCGCATGTCAGCTTTGCTACATCATCAGCTAGTATGGAATACATACTGGGGCGATGTGATGCAAAATAAGGGAAAAAAGTGTCCTGTGTTTACTGTGCAATAGTAGTGACAGCAGTGGGCAGGAAAGAAAGCTAAGGGGGCGAGTGCGCAAATGGACCAATCAGGGAAATGCATGATGGGAAATGTAGTTTCCAGGCCGGCGCCATCTTGGATATAGATCGGCATCATGTGGATATTACTGTGACACGTACTATCTACCTATCCATTGTACACACCAAGCAATCTCCTTCATGGCAGCGGGACCCTCTTATAGTAGTGGTTTCTATCTGCAGGATAATCCCCCGGGGGCCACACTGCAGGAATGAGGAACACAACAAAGAGATTGAGGTGGTAACTTGGCCTCCAGATTCCAAAAATCTTAATTCAAATGATAATCTGTGGGATTTGATGCCTCACACTGCACAGGATTTAAAGAGATTATGTCACTAGGTTTAGGCTGCCCTAAAGGGGTTAACCAGGATTAGTAAAACAGGGCCACTCTCCTGTCCTCATTTTGGGTGTGGGGGTTTTGCAACTCAGTTCCATTGAAGAGAATGGAGCTGAATTGCAAAGGAACACACAACCTGAGGACAGGGGTGGTGCTTTTTGTACAAGAAAGTAGTTGTGATTTTTCCAGTCCTGGATAACCCCTTTAAATGAGGGCAACATAAACTAATGGCAGATGCCGAACCAAATTGTTTATTACATGGATATACTGGAGTTCAGTAAAACAAAACGTGGGTTTATTCAAACTTGTGCAAAATACAGCAATTCAACAAGACGCAACGCGATTTATCTATCTATCTATCTATCTATTGCTGCGTTTACACGGAACGATAATTCGCCCGATCGTACGATTAACGATTTCAAAGTAACAATTTTTTTTTAAATAACGATCAGCGTTTAGATGAAACGATATATCGTACGGAAAATTCGTTTTGCGATCGCTTAAGCCTATCTCGCACATAGGTAAAATCGATGAACGACTGTTTACACGGAACGAAGAACGACGATTTAAGAACATGTTCAAAGATCAAAATGAACGATTTCTCGCTCGTCGCTTGATCGTTCGCTGCGTTTACACGTACGATTATCGTTCGAATTTGATCGCTTAAGCCTATCTCGCACATAGGTAAAATCGATGAACGACTGTTTACACGGAACGACGAACGACGATTTAAGAACATGTTCAAAGATCAAAATGAACGATTTCTCGCTCGTCGCTTGATCGTTCGCTGCATTTACACGTACGATTATCGTTCGAATTTGATCGCTTAAGCCTATCTCGCACATAGGTAAAATCGATGAACGACTGTTTACACGGAACGACGAACGACGATTTAAGAACATGTTCAAAGATCAAAATGAACGATTTCTCGCTCGTCGCTTGATCGTTCGCTGCGTTTACACGTACGATTATCGTTGGAATTTGATCGTTATCGTGCTAATTCGCACGATAATCATTCTGTGTAAATGCAGCATTAATCCTATCTATCAATCTATCTTAGATATTTATATGCTGATCTTGCGGCAGACTGAATGTAAAATTTAGTCTTTACAATGAATTGAGTAAATCCGCATCAAAACTCTACATTGATTCCGCATATGGACATGCAATTTCGCCTTCTTCTTGATGGGGTTTTACCTGTACTGTGCTGTAATTTATTGTGGATTTTCAGTTCGGGCAACGCACTAAAAATTCATCTCACATCCCACATTTCTGAACGTGGCCTTAAGCTTCATGCATACAGTATATTATTCCAGGCCCGATCGTGGAGATCCCCTAAATTTAGTGTGGGAGAGCGAGTAAATATTAGGGGGCAAAGGAAGGGTTAATTCCTCTGGCACAATATGCTGCTATTGAACGGAATAAATTCCCATAGAAAACAATCCATAGAGCGTTCTAGCTAATATATTATCCAGTTTTCTCAGGAGGCAGTGGTAGATTTTTCTTTAAATTCTAGAATGAATCAAATATTTTACTGCAGTGCACAGACTATTAGTATTCTAGAAGTGTACGGAAACTGTGTAATAGCATAACATTGAAATATTGAAAAGGAGAGGTAGTAGACTTTTATAAATTTAACTTGAAATCCAGGAAGAATGTGGACATGTCGGGATGGCGCGCTCCTCCTCTATAGCTCGGGCTCTATATATATTGTATGGAACCACGCAACTACTAAACCTGAAGTACGGCATTAAAAAATGATCTGACAAGGTCTCCGAATATCACAGTAATCTTTCTAATACTGGAGGATTATTTAGGGTGGTTGAAAACAAGTGAGGAAAGCAAAGGATGGAGGATGGCGTCTTTGTAAGTCATACTTGCATCTAAGATAAGTTTAAAAAAAAAGCTTTTAAAATAAGAAATAAGACTCTTACTGTTAGTAAGAATGTTTACATTGCAGTCTTATATGTCTCCATGGAAACAGACTACAAGCAAACTGTGTGTAGTCTGAACCTGTAGATCTGATATTTGTAACGACCGGAGCACCAGGTAGCAGAGTCTAGGGGGCCGTCTTCACCAGTGCCCACCACAAGGCAGGACGGATTTGCTGCGGCACGCAATCCCCGGGTCGCTACCCCTGGCTTGGCTGGCTAGTGGTGGCAGGTGGGGTGCAGCTGGAGACTGGTGGGCAGGCAGGAACAGAGCAGGACTCATGGCTGGAAACGGTATAGCAGTCACAGGCGGGAACCACGGAAAGCTGGAACCAAGAAAGGCAGGAGTCTCGGGTAGTAATCACGCTAGAACCATACATTATGGAAGCATGCAGAGGCTCCAACAGGGAATGTCAGGACAGGTGCAACTTTATGGGGGAGGTGATTAGGGTTGCACTGTCCCTTTAAATCTAAGACACCCGGTGCCAGTGCGCCATAGGCTGAGACATGGAGGTGGGAACCAGGGCTGGTGAGGCACCCGGAGGGCTGAAGATATAGCGATGCCAGGGGGGGGGGGCAATGGCAGTAGCTCTGGATACGGACCTCCACGGCGGCCAGTATTTCACTCTCAAGCTTGCTATGAGAACTTATTCCCCCTATCGCAGTAGTGATGGACAAATATACAGTAAGATTTGCCAACTTTTACTCAAATGAATCGCCCATCAGTCATTCCACTTTCACAGTACAGTGGTACCTTGGTTTAGGATTAACTTGGTTTAAGAGCGTTTTGGTTTAAGAGCTCACAGTTTTTCAAAATTGTGACGTGGTTTAAGAGCATTGCTTTGGTTTAAGAGCTCCCTGTACTGGATGGGAGGGGGAGTGGGGGAGAGGCATGGTCTGCATAGCGGGGTCTACAGCCCTGTACTCTGACCCAGGAAGTCTCCCTCACCTTCCCAATCATAGCAGATCCACTTCAGGCTGGGGCTTACATCAGGGGACAGGACTGTGGAGGTAATCTCTGCATAGCTGTAACCCCTCTCTCCCCGGACAGAGAGTGCTGCATGTATGTGCCCACATCTGCCCTGCTCATCCCTTCATGCTTCCTGCAGTCTCTGTCTGCCCTTGTGTTTCCCATCCTCTCCATTACTGTACAGTAACTTATAAAATCACATATTCTGCTGTTTCTGAATGTTTGTTTCATCTGTTACATGTTATTCAGAATAATAAATCATTATCTTTGGCATGTGGAACCAATTGTCTGCATTTCTATGATTTCTTATGAGAAAACTTGCTTTGGTTTAAGAATTATTTGGATCACAAGCGCGGTCCCGGAACGAATTATGCTCGTAATCCAAGGCACCGTAATTCATGAAGTGCATAAGGACCATACTGTAGCCAGTAGAATCAGTAATTCTACTGGCTACAACAAAGCACTACTATTGCGGTTAATATACACAGTAGGGTTACCTTGACTTTCTATAATATGCCCCAAAATAGCATTTATGGGATCTCGGGCACCTCTAAATCTTTAGCTTTCCTCTTTCCCTCTTCTATAGTTGGTGGTACCCAATGCTACTTCCCATTTTGTGACACCCTCAGAAGCAATTTAAAGGAAAGTCCCATCTGAAACTGCTACTGTATGTCGTATAAGAAGGTTAAAAAAACAAAAGCAGACACAACTAAAAAGGGGTATCATTCACATGTAGAATCAGGGGTGTCACTATAAAGTGGGGAACCTTCAGCTCTCCAGCTGTTGCATGACTGGAATTCCCACCATGACTGGACAGCCAAAGGCGGACATGATGAAAATTGTAGTTTTACTTTAGCGGGAGGGTTGAAGGTTCCCCATTCTTGCTCTAGGGGATGCAAAAGTCATGATCACACTTGAGACTTGAAACCTTAAAGCGTCCAAGGATCCTTGGTTGCACCAGTTTGGACTGGAGTCACAAGTGGTTCCGACTGGTAAATATTTCTTATTTTTAGACTTTTTTGTCTTAGTTTAGGTCAACTACTGGCTGACTTAAAGGGATTTAAGGATTTACCAGAATTTTGGTGCTTTCGCTATACTAAATCTGCCCCTGTATTGTGATAATGGATTGTTCTCTAACTAAACTTACCTGTATCTTTCACAAAGTCACATACACATTGATTATAACGGGTTCTATGACTTTACAATGCAGGTAAATTTTATCTGGGACCTTCTGCAATCAGCTATAATCAAATTTTCAGTTTTTCTGCAGCGCCACCACAGGTGAAGGGAAGCATTACATGGTGGCTATTGAAATTAATAGGCTGTCTTTATAATGTATGGATTAACCGGGTCCTCCAGGAAGAGACGTTCTTTGTAGCCCCTCTCTGTTCTAGATCCACAAGAAGGGTACCCCTTTCAATCATAGAAAAACATTAAGGAAAGAGCTTGAATGTAGGTTTTCTAAACAGGACAGCCACTTTAGGTAAAGCAAACAGCAGTAAACTTTAGGAAAATATGTTTCTCTTGGCCACATATAACCAATATGTCACCGTGCCATTAATGCAACTCCAAGATATTCAACTCCCTTCAGGTATTATACGGCCTCTTGTAATTCTTTTCTCCAAATACTAAAGCGGAAAATAAGGTAACGGTAAAACCGGGCTAATAAAATGGATTGTGTGTATATAACATGATGGGAGAAACAGGATGGAGGAATTCTTAGTTATATGGAGACATTTATTCTAAATAGAATGGGCTGGTTAATACATTACAGTTAGAGAGGGGATATTATATTAAAACTGGAGTTATTGGAGCTACCAAAACATAACGTATCGAAAGAGTAAAAACCTGGGTTTGTCGTAGAGCCATTCAGTAATAAATATAAGGTTTGCCTTGTCCCTACTGTCGAGTATTCTTAGTCCAATATGTGTTTTATTGCCCCCTCCCCCCCCCCCCCCCAAATAAAATTATAATAATAAAGCAACTTTGCAAATAAAGAGTGGAGTTACATGATTATGACCCCTTCCTATGTCTTGGATCAGTAGGGTGTAGTTCTCGGTCTGCTTTGGTCAAGGTGTATTGGTGTTGTGTGAATGCCAAGGGGCACCATTGTGAATAGGAGACGTGGAAGCTGTGGAGCACAACGGGCCATGTATGAGGGTGGACTGACATGGTACCATGGAGCAACTTACTGCCATAATGAACAAGGGGGCTACCAGATGTATCTAACACAAGAGATCAATGATCCCTTCTGTGCATGGGGCTTCAAAGAAGACGGATGGTCACTGCACTTTCTGAGAACCAAGTTGCATCAGCAGAAAAGGCTTCAGTATTCACGACAATATCGGGATTGGATTGGTTAGGGTCTGTCTTCTGCAGTGATTGGTGTGGGATTGTCTTCTTCAATCATTGCTAAAGGGTTGTCTTCTCCAATGATTGGTAAGGGTTGTCTTCTCCAATGATTGGTAAGGGATTGTCTTCTCTGATGATTGGTAAGGGTTGTCTTCTCCAATGATTGGTAAAGGATTGTCTTCTCTGAAAATTGGTAAAGGGTTTTCTTCTCCAGTGATTGCTATGGGTTGTCTTCTCCAGTGATTGATAAGAGTTGTCTTCTTTGATGATTGGTAAAAGGTTGTCTTCTCCAGTGATTGTTAAAGGTTGTCTTCTCTGATGATTGGTAAAGGGCTGTCTTCTCCAATAATTGGTAAAGGATTGTCCTCTCCAGTGATTGGTAAGGGATTGTCTTCTCTGATGATTGGTAAAGGGTTTTTTTTTTCCAGAGATTGCTAAGGGTTGTCTTCTCCAGTGATTACTAAGGGTTGTCTTCTCTGATGATTGGTAAAGGGTTGTCTTCTCCACTGATTGCTAAGGGTTGTCTTCTCTGATGATTGGTAAAAGGTTGTCTTCTCCAATGATTGGTAAAGGATTGTCCTCTCGAGTGATTGGTAAAGGGTTTTCTTATCCAGTGATTGCTATGGGTTGTCTTCTCCAGTGATTGCTAAGAGTTGTCTTCTTTGATGATTGGTAAAAGGTTGTCTTCTCCAGTGATTGTTAAAGGTTGTCTTCTCTGATGATTGGTAAAAGGTTGTCTTCTCCAGTGATTGCTAAGGGTTGTATTCTCTGATGATTGGTAAAAGGTTGTCTTCTCCAGTGATTGCTAAGGGTTGTCTTCTCTGATGATTGGTAAAAGGTTGTCTTCTCCAGTGTTTGCTAAGGGTTGTCTTCTCTGATGATTGGTAAAGGGCTGTCCTCTCCAATGATTGGTAAAGGATTGTCCTCTCCAATGATTAGTAAGGGATTGTCTTCTCTGATGATTGCTAAGGGATTGTCTTCTCTGATGATTGGTAAGAGTTGTCTTCTCCAATTATTGGTAAAGGATTGTCTTCCACAATGATTGGTAAAGGGTTCTCTTTTCCAGTGATTGCTAAGGGTTGTCTTCTCTGATGATTGGTAAAAGGTTGTCTTCTCCAGTGATTGCTAAGGGTTGTCTTCTCTGATGATTGGTAAAAGGTTGTCTTCTCCAGTGTTTGCTAAGGGATTGTCTTCTCTGATGATTGGTAAAGGGTTGTCTTCTCCAATGATTGGTAAAGGATTGTCTTCTTCAATGATTGGTAAAGTTTTTTTTTTCCAGTGATTGCTGAGGGTTGTCTTCTCCAGTGATTACTAAGGGTTGTCTTCTCTGATGATTGGTAAAGGGTTGTCTTCTCCAGTGATTGCTAAGGGTTGTCTTCTCTGATGATTGGTAAAAGGTTGTCTTCTCCAATGATTGGTAAAGGATTGTCCTCTCGAGTGATTGATAAGGAATTGTCTTCTCTGATGATTGGTAAGGGTTATCTTCTCCAGTAATTGCTAAGGGTTGTCTTCTCCAGTGATTACGAAGGGTTGTCTTCTCTGATGATTGGTAAAAGGTTGTCTTCTCCAGTGTTTTCTAAGGGTTGTCTTCTCTGATGATTGGTAAAGGGCTGTCCTCTCCAATGATTGGTAAAGGATTGTCCTCTCCAGTGATTGGTAAGGGATTGTCTTCTCTGATGATTGGTAAGGGATTGTCTTCTCTGATGATTGGTAAGGGTTGTCTTCTCCAATTATTGGTAAAGGATTGTCTTCTACAATGATTGGTAAAGGGTTCTCTTTTCCAGTGATTGCTAAGGGTTGTCTTCTCTGATGATTGGTAAAGGGTTGTCTTCTCCAGTGATTGCTAAGGGTTGTCTTCTCTTATGATTGGTAAAAGGTTGTCTTCTCCAGTGATTGCTAAGGTTTGTCTTCTCTGATGATTGGTAAAAGGTTGTCTTCTCCAGTGTTTTCTAAGGGTTGTCTTCTCTGATGATTGGTAAAGGGCTGTCTTCTCCAATGATTGATAAAGGATTGTCCTCTCCAGTGATTGGTAAGGGATTGTCTTCTCTGATGATTGGTAAGGGTTGTCTTCTCTGATGATTGGTAAGGGTTGTCTTCTCCAATGATTGGTAAAGGATTGTCTTCTCCAATGATTGGTAAAGGTTTTTTTTTCCAGTGATTGCTAAGGGTTGTCTTCTCCAGTGATTACTAAGGGTTGTCTTCTCTGATGATTGGTAAAGGGTTGTCTTCTCCAGTGATTGCTAAGGGTTGTCTTTTCTGATGATTGGTAAAAGGTTGTCTTCTCCAATGATTGGTAAAGGATTGTCCTCTCCAGTGATTGGTAAGGGATTGTCTTCTCTGATGATTGGTAAAGGTTTTTTTTTTCCAGTGATTGCTAAGTGTTGTCTTCTCCAGTGATTACTAAGGGTTGTCTTCTCTGATGATTGGTAAAGGGTTGTCTTCTCCAGTGATTGCTAAGGGTTGTCTTCTCTGATGATTGGTAAAAGGTTGTCTTCTCCAATGATTGGTAAAGGATTGTCCTCTCCAGTGATTGGTAAGGGGTTTTCTTTTCCTGTGATTGCTATGGGTTGTCTTCTCCAGTGATTGCTAAGAGTTGTCTTCTTTGATGATTGGTAAAAGGTTGTCTTCTCAAGTGATTGTTAAAGGTTGTCTTCTCTGATGATTGGTAAAGGGTTGTCTTCTCCAGTGTTTGCTAAGGGTTGTCTTCTCTGATGATTGGTAAAGGGCTGTCTTCTCCAATGATTGGTAAAAGGTTGTCTTCTCCAGTGATTGTTAAAGGTTGTCTTCTCTGATGATTGGTAAAAGGTTGTCTTCTCCAGTGTTTGCTAAGGGTTGTCTTCTCTGATGATTGGTAAAGGGCTGTCTTTTCCAATGATTGGTAAAGGATTGTCCTCTCCAGTGATTGGTAAGGGATTGTCTTCTCTGATGATTGGTAAGGGATTGTCTTCTCTGATGATTGGTAAGGGTTGTCTTCTCCAATTATTGGTAAAGGTTTGTCTTCTACAATGATTGGTAAAGGGTTCTCTTTTCCAGTGATTGCTAAGGGTTGTCTTCTCTGATGATTGGTAAAGGGTTGTCTTCTCCAGTGATTGCTAAGGGTTGTCTTCTCTTATGATTGGTAAAAGGTTGTCTTCTCCAGTGTTTGCTAAGGGTTGTCTTCTCTGATGATTGGTAAAGGGCTGTCTTCTCCAATGATTGATAAAGGATTGTCCTCTCCAGTGATTGGTAAGGGATTGTCTTCTTTGATGATTGGTAAGGGTTGTCTTCTCCAATGATTGGTGAAGGATTGTCTTCTCCAATGATTGGTAAAGGTTTTTTTTCCAGTGATTGCTAAGGGTTGTCTTCTCCAGTGATTACTAAGGGTTGTCTTCTCTGATGATTGGTAAAGGGTTGTCTTCTCCAGTGATTGCTAAGGGTTGTCTTCTCTGATGATTGGTAAAAGGTTGTCTTCTCCAGTGTTTTCTAAGGGTTGTCTTCTCTGATGATTGGTAAAGGGTTGTCCTCTCCAATGATTGGTAAAGGATTGTCCTCTCCAGTGATTGGTAAGGGATTGTCTTCTCTAATGATTAATAAGGGGTTGTCTTTTTTAATTATTGGTAAGAGTTGTCTTCTCCAATGATTGGTAAGGGATTGTCTTCTCCAATGATTGGTAAGGGATTGTCTTCTGACTGATAAAGGGTTGTCTGTTTTAAAATGCTTTAAACTACAAAGTTGAGTCCCGTGATTATGAACAGTAGCTAATATCCAGAGTAACAACCATGTGCCGCATAGACAGCAGCTTGATAGGCCCAAAAATTACTTAATAAGGTCCTGATAGGTATCACAAGTGCCACAGATATCAGGATCCACACAGACTGCATCCTACAGATGCTGAAAAGTCCATGAAGCCGACACCAACTAGGTGGTCCCACAGATACTCAATTAGGTTTAAGTTCAGGTAGTGTCAGGTAGTACTTGGAAGACTTAGTCATGCTCCTCCCACCAATGTCAGACATTTTTAGTCATATGTCTTGTTAGAATATTTCATTAATTCCAGGGAAGACAATAAGCATGTATGTATGGATTCATACCAAAATCATTGGATAAATGTGTGGCCCAGAGAATGCCACAGAAACATGCTCCTCAAGCAATGGCTGCAGGGGTTTGTACCCTGATGTTTCTCCTTTGACACACCAACTTCCATGAAGATGAAGATGAAGATGAAGCAGAAAATGTGACCCATCCGAGAAGACAACCCCTTACCACTCATAGGAGAGAACAACCCATTACGAATCATTGGAAAAGAGACAGCCATTTATCGGTAATCAGAGAAGACAATCCCTAATCAATCATCGGAGAAGACAACCCCTCACTAATAGAAAAGACAACCCATTACTAATAATTAAAGAAGACAAACCCTTATCTATCATCAGAGAAGAAACCCCTTATCAATCATCAGAGAAGACAAGCCCTTATCAATCATTGAAGAAGACCACCCCTTATCAATCATCAGAGAAGACCACCCCTTACCAATCATCAGAGAAGACAACCCCTATCCATTACCCTATCTTTAGAGAAGACAACACCTTATCAATCATCGGAGAAGACAACTCCTTATCAATCATCAGAGAAAAAAAAACCCTTATCAATCATCAGAGAAGACCACCCCTTACCAATCTCTGGAGAAGACAACCTTTTACCGATCAGAAGGAGTAAACGATCGTAGTAACAACCGTAATTATGATAGTAACTAACGACTATCGTTCTGTGTATTACGGTAAACAATTTCAGGTTGTTCCCAAAAGCGCTAATTTGCAATTGTTTATCCTTAATCGGCAAAAATGAAAAATCTCTTTGTCTAATAGGACCCTAAGTAGTTCTCTATAAGGAGAAACAGTACAACTGTGAAAAATAGATTCCATACAACCTATTAGGATATAACAGAGAGAGAGAGTTAACGGAAGGGGGTTCCCCAAAATCCGTGCAGAACCCCCAGAGAGCAGAGAATGGAGAGGAGCGGAGGCGCACAAGACCTCCCATTCAAACAGATAGCAGGCAGGGTTCTGTAGTGTGGCCCTTAGAGGAAAAACCTATAAAGAGCATCAGATTTTGTGAAGGACTTGTCCTGACTTGTATTACATGAGAACTCCATTGAATTGAATGGGTGCTGTTTAATACCTAATTTCCCCTGCAGGGAAATCAAACACTTCCTGCTAGGTTTCCTGAGATTGCAGCTGATGACTGATGGCTTTAGCATGGGAATAGTTTATGACAAGCTTATTATCAAGAGATTTTTCTAACAAGAGTGGCTGCAACAGTAGATCGCTAAATGGATCAATGTAATATAGTAGTATTATATTGATCTGTATGAGCAATCGATTGATTATTCATATAAGTCCTTAGGGGGAGTGAAAAAAAAATCTATAAAAAATAACACACACATATATGTATAGTATTGAGCTTAAATTATATTTTATGGAGCTTAACCCCTAAACGACTCTGGAGGTACAGTTACGCCATGGAAGTCTGTCACTGTACGTCCAGGGTGTTTGCATTGAGCAGCCGGCACCTCACCGTTAATGACAGGCTACAGCGATCGCGCTGCAGCATGTCATTAACTCCTTAAACGTCCCCTGTCACTTACTGATCGGGACACTGCGGGGGTCCCGATCATTGAAAGGGACCGCAGGAGGTCTCTCACCTTCCCCCGTGTGGACCGATCGGCGATCTGCTCACTGAGCCTGCACAGGCAGGCTCAATGAGCAGATTGCCCATCACACTGATGCCTATGGCATAGCAATGATCAGTGTAGAAATCAAACTAATGAATGTAAAACTCCCCCAAAGGGGGAAAAAAGTTAAAATCACTAATACACTACCCCAAAGCCCTTCCCCCAATAAAAGTTTATATCACCCCCCTTTCCTATTATATAAACAAAACATATAAAAATAAATAAATAAACAAACATATAATATACCGTAGCGTGGGTAATTGCCTGAACTATTAAAATATAACAAGCGTCATCACTAAAGGCGAACGGCGTAAACGAAAAGAGCGAAAAAAAGTGTGCGGATTACAGATTTGATGTTACATTATATATAAAAAAATTTATAAAAAGTGATCAAAACGTCCGATCTTCACAAATATGGTATTAATAAAACCTAGAGATCATGGCGGAAAAAATGACACCCCATACAGCCCCGTAGGTGAAAAAATAAAACTGTTATAAGCGTCACAATAGGCCCATTTTATTAATAATTAATAAAAAAAAAAAAAAAAAAAAGGATTTCATAAAAATATATAAATAACATTAGAGAATCTGTGTAACCTGCATATGGTTGTGTTCTGACCTATAGAATAATAGTATCATGTCGCTGTTACCATATAGTGCATTACGTAGACACAGGAACCCCCCAAACGTTACCATATTGCATTCTTTTTTACGATTTCACCTATTTATATCTTCATAAATAATATATTCGGGATTCCATCATACATGTTATGGTAAAATGAAAGACGCCATTACATAGTACAACTATTCCTGTAAAAAACAAGACCCCACATGGCCTGTAGAAAGAAAAATGAAAGTGCTAGAGCTCTTAGAAGGGGAGGAGGGAAAAATGAAAACCCTAAGGTCAAAATTTGCACGGTCCACTGGGTTATTTTGGGCCTGGTCCTCAAAGAGTTAAAGTGTCACTGTTGTTTATTTATTTTTTTTATTTTTTTCAAAAATCAATAGTACAGTCGATTTTAAGAAACTCTGTAATTGGGTTTACAAGCCGAAAAATGCATTTTTTATCATGAAAAAGCAGTGTGAAGCTCTCCCTGTCTTCATTGTTCTCTATGGAGAGGGGAGGGGTGGAGGGAGATGAGGCACCAAAACAGGACAACAAAGAGTGAATTTACAGCTACATCACCGGGATATCTCCTCTGACGGTCAGCACTGACCTCTCTTACCTCTGAATAACGGATTTCACACAGTTCCCGCTGTGTAATCCTTTGTTCTGCTCTCTGCTGCTGACTAATCTCGCTACTCCCTCCTTCCCCCTCCCCTCTCCATAGCACAGACAGGATCCGACTGATGTAAAAGATTCGAGATTTCCTGATAATGAGCAGTGAATGAGAGAGAGGAGGGGGGGGGGCTGGGGAAAGTCTTTTTAAATACAGATAATGGCATATTTGCCTAATAAACCAAATTACAAAGTTTCTTAAAATCGCCCGTACTATTGATTTCTGCAAACAAACAAAAAAAAAAACAACAACAGTGACAATTTAAATTTTAGGGTATCCAGTATCCCCAAAAACTTAAGCCAGCCTGATCTTTTTGAATTTATTTTGCTAAAAATCTAGCGTTTTGCGGTTACATTTTTGGTGGAACCAACTTTACTATTTTATTTTACTGTTTTTGTTGCTAAGTGGAAGAAGTTTTGTGTCTGGAGGAAAGAGGGAATAAATCATAGATGTCCGGCATAAACAATACATGACACCCGGAGTAAAGCTGTGACCTCTATCATATATTAACCAGACTGGCCTCTTCTCTACAGGAGCACAGCCTGCATGGGGAGAGATGGTTTAACCTTATATATATATATATATATATATATATATATATATATATATACGTTGTATCTCCTGATTTGTGACATGATTGATGAGCAGATTGATTTTCAATAAAGATGGAAGGGGAGGAGCGGTGACATTTGCATGGATCAGATCGATGTCATCGCAGGGATACGTGGGGTTGAGTCAATCAGGTTTTTAAGATTTTATTATAGAATTTTTTTTTTTTTTTTTTTAAAGTGACAGTGCCACTTTTGTCCAGAAACCATGTCAGGTATTGCATCTGAGCTACATTCACTTTAATGAGGCTGAGCAGCAATAAGAAAATTGAGGAAGTTGTAAAATCATGTTTACCTTCTAAGCTCATGTGTCATACAGGCCGGACAGAGCTGCAGCATTCATACCTCCTTCCTCCTCCACTACAAAGGGAGCAA
Source organism: Dendropsophus ebraccatus (assembly GCF_027789765.1). Classification (NCBI taxonomy): domain Eukaryota; kingdom Metazoa; phylum Chordata; class Amphibia; order Anura; family Hylidae; genus Dendropsophus; species Dendropsophus ebraccatus. The sequence goes on along the minus strand of NC_091466.1, from coordinate 71,907,900 downwards.
GTCTTCCAAAGAGAGCAAGAGAGTCTCTTTTTTGTTAAATACCCCCTCATTCCCTTCTATTAAAGGGATACTCAGACTCCCCCCCCCAAAAAAAATTAACTGGTGTCAAAGTTATACAGATTTTAAATGTACTTAAATTTATTCTTTTCAGTCTGACTTAGTGCTCTCTGCTGCCACCCCTGTCCATGTCAGGAACCGTGGAAATTTTCTATGGGGATTTGCTACTGCTCTGAACAGTGCCTGACATGGGCAGAGGTGGCAGCAGAGAGCACTGTGTCAGACTGGGAAAAATACACCATTTCCTGCAGGACATACAGCAGCTGATAAGTGCTGAAAGACTTGGAATTTTCAAATAGAAGTATATGACAAATCTATAAAACCAGTTGATTTGAAAGAGAAGAAAAATATTCACCGGAGTACCTCTTTAACTCAGAATTGCCTCATCCAGAGTAGAAAAATAGAATTTAAAAGGCGGACAACCCCTTTAACTGATATGATTATAACGCTGAATGATTTATAGGACTATAGATTGCAGCCAAAGCCGACGTTTATTACCGCTCTCCTTGTCTGTATAGCAAGTTAATGCATTTTCCGTAACATTATCTTTTGTAGCTTTGGCAATAGGATCCAGATAGAAGATGTTCCCTGTTTGACCAGAAATGGAGATGCGTGTTACAGCAGTCGCTTTAATTCCACAGATAATATCTGTATTGCCACATCGTCTTCTGTATAGCGTTCAGGCAATCATCCCGCTGCCAGCCGAGCTCAGAATCTCCATGTCCGGCCCTGTTTTTTTCCTTAGGCTCCCATAGTTGCTAACATTTGAAAATTTTTACCGGGGACAATTTAGCGTTAACACGGGGTGTGGCTTATTGTGGGTGTGGTCTCGGTATGGTGTGGCCTATCATGGGTGTTGGTTCAAAATTTTCCAGGTAGAATTTACAGTCAGAACAACACAAAAGGAGCATTACACACCAAAAAATTAGGTCTCCAGTATATTACACACCCCAGTATTAGTTCCTCAGTATATTCCACACCCCAATACAAGGTCCCCAGTATATTGCATACCCCAATATTAGGTCTCCAGTATATTGCACACCCCAGTATTAGGTTCCCAGTATATTCCACACCCCAGTATTAGGTCCCCAGTATATTACACACCCCAGTATTAGGTCCCCAGTATATTACACACCCCAGTATTAGGTCCCCAGTATATTACACACCCCAGTATTAGGGCCTCAGTATATTACACACCCCAGTATTAGGTCCTCAGTATATTACACACCCCAGTATTAGGTCCTCAGTATATTACACACCCCAGTATTAGGTCCCCAGTATATTATACACACCACTCAGAGCAGGCTGAGACTCAGAGATAGCATTCTACTGACTGTACATACTGGTAGTTTGTACCCATATGATGCAGCTGCACCCCATATCATCATACTACTACCCCCTTCATCCTCCTGCTCCTCCATCATCATACTACTACCCCCTTCATCCTCCTGCCCTTCCATCATCATAGTACTAACCCTCTAATCCTCCTTCCCCTTCCATCATCATACTACTACCCCTCTTATTCTCCTGCCCTTCCATTATCATACTACTACCCCCTTCATCCTCCTGCCCTTCCATCATCATACTACTACTCCTGTGATCCTCCTGCCCCTCCATCATCATACTACTTCCCCCTTCAGCATCCTCTTGTCCCTTCATCTGTATTTAAAACAACAAAAAAGCTATACTTACCTCACCAGTATGGTTCCTCTAGTCCCCCAGGGATTCCTCTCCCTGTTCTGCATGAGTGACAAAACTCACGCTGGAAGGGGAGGGGATTCCTGTGTCAGGCGGCGGAGCTTCCTTGGACATACCCGGGACATGGTTTTGCTGGGCTGTCTCCTCAGGATCAGGACAGTTCCAGCAAAACTGGGACTGTTGGCAACTATGCGCTTCATGTCCTGCATTGCTCTATTCCATATTGTCACTATAGACATTGGGGGAGATTTATCAATCATGATGGGGGAGATTCATCAAACATGGTGTTAAGTGAAATTGGCTCAGTTGCCCCTAGCAACCAATCAGATTCCACCTTTCATTTTCAAAGATTCTGTGAGGAATGCAAATTGGAATCTGATTGGTTGCTAGGGGCGACTGAGCCAGTTTCACTTTACACCATGTTTGATCAATCTCCCCCATGGTGTAAAGTGAAACTGGCTCAGTTGCCCCTAGCAACCAATCAGAATCCAGTTTTCATTCCTCACAGACTCTTTTGAAAATGAAAGGTGGAATCTGATTGGTTCCTAGGGGCAACTGAGTTAGTTTCACTTTACACCATGTTTGATAAATCTCCCCCATTGAGTTCAAAGATTAAATTTAAGCTACTTATAGCCGCCACTATAGGAGATGACTGTATACTGCTATATACCATGTCTATAGGGGTTACCCATGCATCCCCCCCACACGCCTTGTCCATATGCACCTGATTTGTTATGTATGGACAGTACTTGACACTATGTAATTGGTTTCATCCACTCTGTTGCCTGGAGAAGCCATCTTTTTTCCTCGCAACATTGAAGTGGGACAAGGAGAGAGATCGCGTTACAGCAAGAAAGCAGAAAATCAACCAAGAACACGGCGAAGCTTTTAAGTGATGTGTTAATCAATGACGGTAATGCCCGCGGTGGGCCCGGCTACATGTCACTCCGCTCCTCCATTACTGACGACTCAGCCTCCTATGTAAATAGATGGAAGCCGATGGGCGATGGTGAGCGGAGCCTGGGGGAACATGGTGCCGCTCTATCACAGGACCTGAGAGCAATAGGGGGTATATAAATATGTATACAGCACGGGGAATGGTGAGCATGTGGGCCGCCTGTCTATAATATATTATATAAGATTTACTTATCCACATGATAGAAGGAGAAAGAAAGATGGCCTATTGAATTTCTAGGATGTGAATCATTGTGAACTATCTATCTATCTATCTATCTATCTCCTATCTATCTCCTATCTATCTATCTCCTATCTATCTATCTATCTATCTATCTATCTATCTATCTATCTCCTATCTATCTATCTATCTATCTATCTATCTATCTATCTATCTCCTATCTATCTATCTATCTATCTATCTATCTATCTATCTATCTATCTCTTATCTATCTATCTATCTATCTCCTATCTATCTATCTATCTATCTCCTATCTATCTATCTCCTATCTATCTCCTATCTATCTATCTATCTATCTCCTATCTATCTATCTATCTATCTATCTCCTATCTATCTATCTATCTATCTATCTATCTATATATCTATCTATCTATCTATCTCCTATCTATCTATCTATCTATCTATCTATCTCCTATCTATCTATCTATCTATCTATCTATCTATCTATCTCTTATCTAACTATCTATCTATCTATCTATCTATCTATCTATCTATCTATCTCCTATCTATCTCCTATCTATCTATCTATCTATCTATCTATCTATCTATCTATCTATCTATCTCCTATCTATCTCCTATCTATCTCCTATCTATCTCCTATCTATCTATCTATCTATCTATCTATCTCCCATCTGTCTGTCTATCTATCTATCTATCTATCTCCTATCTATCTATCTATCTATCTATCTATCTCCTATCTATCTATCTATCTATCTATCTATCTATCTATCTATCTCCTATCTATCTATCTATCTATCTATCTATCTATCTATCATCTATCTATCTATCTATCTATCTCCTATCTATCTATCTATCTATCTATCTATCTATCTCCTATCTATCTATCTATCTATCTATCTATCTATCTATCTATCTATCTATCTATCTCCTATCTATCTATCTATCTATCTCCTATCTATCTATCTATCTCCTATCTATCTATCTATCTATCTCCTATCTATCTATCTATCTATCTATCTATCCTATGTAAATAGATGGAAGCCGATGGGCGATGGTGAGCGGAGCCTGGGGGAACATGGTGCCGCTCTATCACAGGACCTGAGAGCAATAGGGGGTATATAAATATGTATACAGTACGGGGAATGCTGAGCATGTGGGCCGCCTGTCTATAATATATTATATATTATATAAGATTTACTTATCCACATCCACAAGAAGGAGAAAGAAAGATGGCCTATTGAATTTCTAGGATGTGAATCATTGTGAACTATCTATCTATCTATCTATCTATCTATCTATCTATCTATCTCCTATCTATCTATCTATCTATCTATCTCCTATCTATCTATCTATCTCCTATCTATCTATCTATCTATCTATCTATCTATCTATCTATCTATCTATCTCCTATCTATCTCCTATCTATCTATCTATCTATCTATCTATCTATCTATCTATCTATCTCCTATCTATCTATCTATCTATCTATCTATCTATCTATCTATCTATCTCCTATCTATCTATCTATCTATCTATCTATCTATCTCCTATCTATCTCCTATCTATCTATCTATCTATCTATCTCCTATCTATCTATCTATCTATCTATCTATCTATCTATCTATCTATCTATCTCCTATCTATCTCCTATCTATCTATCTATCTATCTCCTATCTATCTATCTATCTATCTATCTATCTATCTATCTCCTATCTATCTATCTATCTATCTATCTATCTATCTCCTATCTATCTATCTATCTATCTATCTATCTATCTATCTCCTATCTATCTATCTATCTATCTATCTATCTCCTATCTATCTATCTATCTATCTATCTATCTATCTATCTATCTATCTATCTCTTATCTATCTATCTATCTATCTATCTATCTATCTATCTCCTATCTATCTATCTATCTATCTATCTATCTATCTCCTATCTATCTATCTCCTATCTATCTATCTATCTATCTATCTATCTATCTATCTATCTCCTATCTATCTATCTATCTATCTATCTATCTCCTATCTATCTATCTATCTATCTATCTATCTATCTCTTATCTATCTATCTATCTATCTCCTATCTATCTCCTATCCATCTCCTATCTATCTATCTATCTATCTATCTCCCATCTGTCTATCTATCTATCTATCTATCTATCTATCTATCTATCTATCTATCTCTTATCTATCTATCTATCTATCTATCTATCTATCTATCTCCTATCTATCTATCTATCTATCTATCTCCTATCTATCTCCTATCCATCTCCTATCTATCTATCTATCTATCTATCTCCCATCTGTCTATCTATCTATCTATCTCCTATCTATCTATCTATCTATCTATCTATCTATCTATCTCCTATCTATCTATCTATCTATCTATCTATCTCCTATCTATCTCCTATCTATCTATCTATCTATCTATCTCCTATCTATCTATCTATCTATCTATCTATCTATCTATCTCCTATGTATCTATCTATCTATCTCCTATCTATCTATCTATCTATCTATCTATCTATCTCCTATCTATCTATCTATCTATCTATCTATCTATCTATCTCTTATCTATCTATCTATCTATCTATCTCCTATCTATCTATCTATCTATCTATCTATCTATCTCCTATCTATCTATCTCCTATCTATCTCCTATCTATCTATCTATCTATCTATCTATCTATCTATCTCCTATCTATCTATCTATCTATCTATCTATCTATCTATCTATCTATCTCCTATCTATCTATCTATCTATCTCCTATCTATCTATCTATCTATCTATCTCTTATCTATCTATCTATCTATCTATCTATCTATCTATCTATCTCCTATCTATCTCCTATCCATCTCCTATCTATCTATCTATCTATCTATCTATCTATCTATCTATCTATCTATCTCCCATCTGTCTATCTATCTATCTATCTATCTATCTATCTCTTATCTATCTATCTATCTATCTATCTATCTATCTATCTATCTATCTCCTATCTATCTATCTATCTATCTATCTCCTATCTATCTCCTATCCATCTCCTATCTATCTATCTATCTATCTCCCATCTGTCTATCTATCTATCTATCTATCTCCTATCTATCTATCTATCTATCTATCTATCTATCTCCTATCTATCTATCTATCTATCTCCTATCTATCTCCTATCTATCTATCTATCTCCTATCTATCTATCTATCTATCTATCTATCTATCTATCTATCTCCTATGTGTCTATCTATCTATCTATCTATCTATCTATCTCCTATCTATCTATCTATCTATCTATCTATCTATCTCCTATCTATCTATCTATCTATCTATCTATCTATCTATCTATCTATCTCCTATGTATCTATCTATCTATCTATCTCATATCTATCTATCTATCTATCTATCTATCTCCTATCTATCTATCTATCTATCTATCTATCTATCTATCTATCTCCTATCTATCTATCTATCTATCTATCTATCTATCTATCTATCTATCTATCTCCTATCTATCTATCTATCTATCTATCTATCTATCTATCTATCTATCTCCTATCTATCCATCTTTTATCTATCCCTCTCTAATCTCGGTCCTCCTATCTCCTATGTACTCTCTCTCTCTCTCTATCAGATGGATGTCCCTATAATGAGGCAGCAGCCGCTCACACTATAACCGGTGCGGCACCGCGGGCAGTGTGTACAGGAGCTGTCCCTGGTGCTGAAGCCTCTCCTCCTGACAGCCTCTCCTCTGACAGCCTCCCCTCCTGACAGCCTCTCCTCCTGACAGCCTCCCCTCCCGGCACTGGTGATTAACCCCTGCTCTCCCGGCCCCCCTATAGTCTGCAGCAGAGGGGGTGTATGCTGTGCCGTCAGGAGGGGGCGCTGCTTTGAGGCTGGGGGCGCCTGCTCTCTGCCATACTGATGAGCTTCTGGAGGAGGAGGAGGAGGAGGAGGGGAGAGGGGGTGTAGGGAGCAGGGGGTGGGGGACACGCAGCTTTGACGTCGCCTGCCTGGCTGCGGCTACCAGGCTCCAGCTCCTCTCTCCACGTAGATCCCAACGTGACCACACACAGCTCTGTGCTTCCTGCTGCACACACACATCCTCCACACTCACACTGACACCCACACTCACACTGACACCCATGCACACACAGCTCCCTGCCTGCACAGCCTGACAGAAGACAAAATGACAGGAATATTAATCCATGCTGCAATCCCTCCCTGCCAGGTTTAGCTTCATTTGCATTTCCTGCAGCTGGGGTTGGTCCTGTGCTCTTGGTTCATTCATTCATTCCTATGGGGCTCTTCTTCTTCCTCCTCTCCTGGCTCTTCTCCTGCTGCTGCTGCTGCTGGACATGTCATTGGCTTCTTGGATCTGATGAGTGATCTGACATCTTCTCCTCCTCTGCACCCCAGCGCTCTCCGCTTCCTTTGCCCCCTCGTCTTGCTCCGGTTGCCAGCAGGCTGGATCTTGGATTTTTTTTTTTTTTTTGTGCATTTGCAATGGCAACTAATGGAATGGGGGTAGGAGAATCCAGAGGGGTTTGCTTGGACTGCATTCAGTCTGCGCTCCTAATTCTTCTCCAGGGACCACTGCCAGTTACTTTTTAACCCCTTCCGGCACCGCCAGATTGACCACATCATCTTGCATGGGATTTCCTGCGTCCTACCCATAACACACTACTAGCAATACCCTCCTTATTGTATGCTATACCCGCTGCTGGGGACCACTGGCTGATGACCAGTGACCACCTGGGAATCTAAACTGGGACCAGAGGGTAGTTTGTCGGTCATCGGCCTCTGGAAGCTCTCGCCGTGTCCCTGGGCTGGATATGTCCATGTTAACGTGAAGATGGATTTAAGTTTCCTCGTCTTGTGGCTATTGACAGTTCTCGTTGAAGGCGTCTGTAGTCAAGGGGTTTATGGTGAGTCTTGGCATGAACAAAAAAAAAAAAATTCCTGCACATTGCCTTCTTCTCCTCCTTCTTCTTCTTCTTCTTCTTCTCCAATTCTGTGCATGACCTTGTATGTTGCTTAGGGTTGATCTGGGGTTATGTTAAGGTGTCACCTGGTCTCCTATGACCTGGCAGAGAGGAGGGATGGATGCAGTGTAACTACTTAAGGTGGGAATGGTTCCATGTCTAGTGACAGAACAGACCTGGCATGCACCTTGTCTCCGCCACATGTCTGGAAGCTATAGAGTCTACATGGCTGGCCTTAGTCTGCATCCGAGCATCCGGAACAATCCTAACTATAGAGATGCCATTAGTCTAATCCCAGCCGAGCCTAGCACTCTAAATGGCATGCTATTTCCCCATTACCTGTGTTGCATTATAGTGCCAGTTTGCAAATCTCTTCCAATCATCCAATTTCCCATTGACAAAACAGTCGGAGAAAAAAAAAAAAAAACATTCTTCCTCTTCCTTTTTTTTCTTTTGGCATCTGAAATGTTCCGTAAACGCTGCAGACCTGCCGACCGATCGTTCGTTACTGCATCGTTGACAACCCGGTGAGATGGGAGGATAGACACCCAGAGACCATTAGGGGCACTGCAAAGTAATGATGGCCAAAGTTGTAGATTTGAAGGTGTCATCCAAAAAAAAGGGGGAACGACGATGGTGATGGTGGTGGTGGTGGTGGAGACCTAGTCACCTGGTGTCGGAGGCAATGTATGATGGAATGACTTACTCTCCCGTATGATATGTACACTAATGGATGACAGATGGTGTTTGCAAAATCACGTCTAATCCCAGTATACTGTAGTAGTTGCCAATATTCCTTTCCAATGAGATGCCCCCCCCCCCCCCCCCCATCCAGGAGATGAAGATGCCCATTTAATGGTCATCGTAATCACTCAACATCAATGTAAGGAGCCAGTAGGGGGGGTAACGTGCCGCCTGGAGGGGGGATATCGGACTGGGGGCGTGCCGGAGGAGTCCCAACAGACCCCTCACTGTTCTCACACAGCGGCACCTCTGTCCTTTTCGCAGGAAATCCAATATGTTGGGTCAGGGGTTTTTTTTTTCTCCCTCTAAATACTCATTGGTGGCCCATGGCCGAGATGGAGACACGAAGGGCCACGGTGGCCTCCTCGGCGGTGTGTGCCGAGCGCGTCGGATGATTATTTTAAGACATCTCCCGGCAAAATGAAATACATCTTGTTCGGGATGATGAGATTTCATGCCAGGGTAATTGGGTAGTGTAGAGTATTCATGTGTTTCCGAAATACAGATCAATGAGCAGTAAATGGGAAAGGAGACACTGGAGGTGGTGGTGGGGTGGGGGGATGCAGTATATATGGTGTGTAGATTCTGTGCGTTAGGGATGCCCAGGCTCTTTCTGAGTCATTTCATGTAGAATCTAGGTCAGCAAAAAGTCAATGGCAGATGGTGACAGAATTTACCGAGCCATCCACATGCCACAGCTTACATGGAATTAACATACATGCAGCCATCTATCCACATAGACAGCCCACCTATAGCCTCATACTGTATGTCACATGATATATATAGACTACAGACAGGAGACGTACAGTATTTATAGCCCAAGGAGGACCATGCAGTATAATGCTATATACTAGGTATATCCAATATAGTCATAGACATGAGGAGTGGATACATTGTTGCATTGCTGCATTGAGTTCTCCAAGTTAAATACAATGTGACAATGCATTCTGGGGGCTCCTCCCACTTTTATTATTATCATAGTCTAGTATTGGATGAAGACCTATTGAGACTACATGTGTGTACGTTACATCGGCAATAAAGTATATTAGGGTGGGGGTCTTGCTTATACGTTACCTACCACCACTCTCATAGAGGGAGCTAGACTTCCCTCGAGCATCTTGTCTCCACGTGGGTGCATCTTCTGCCAGAACTCAACTACTGGTCATATTGTCTACTGGAAAATATTACATTTAGATACCTCAGATCCCAGACTACTTCACTGGCCATGGTCCTCTCTTGGTTGGGTGGTCCACACTTGTTGGGGTCATATATCTACAACCAGAGCTATGTACTATAGTGAGTATCTGGCCACCTATGGCCTCGGATATTAATCAGTGACCTATAACTCCTTGGTGTAAATTATCAAAAAAAACCAAAGGGCACTGGACTCTAAGGGTTTGCCTGACAAGAGTCCAGTGCCCTTTGGAATAACCTGTAACCCCATTAGCCACTATAGCTAAAGTAGCTAATTGTAGAGTATGAAACAAGTACAGTAGAAAGCTGAGGGCACTCACCTGAGACTTGCGGGAGGGGCGGCATCTGATAAAGCGCGCATGCACGCAAAATAGGCGTCATGTGTGTGTTGTACATGTGAAGTGGTTTGGCGTCTGTGTCAACGAAAGTTTTAACTCGTGTTGAAGTACCGCAACGATCCGGTGAGTGCCCTCGGCTTTTTACTACACAATATGTCTACTTGAGAGGTGCACCCCGGCACGGCTTGTTTGCAGTCCCAAATGTGTCCAAGGTCGAATAGTACACTGCATTATTAACAGTAAATGTGAGTAGTGCCGGTGAACATTCTAAGACTTTGTGTAATTGTAGAGTATATTGAGCTATAATCTGTAGGAAAACAGGGCAACAAGTGTTCAGTTCCCCTATGCTGCCTCCGCAGGGGAAGTAAAGCATTACAGTGGCTCCTTATGTAATGGATATGTTGGGTCCTCCAGAGTGTAAAGAAGTTTTCCCAAATCTGGGTCTCATATACAACTCTTATCATGCCCTGACAACCTGTGGCATGGTGGGAGTTGTAGTTTTGGAGGGGAATACAGTCTATCTAGCTACTACAGAAAGAATTAAAGGATAGGGGTTTCAGCTCATAACTGATCACTATTGATCAATTCAAATATAATAAGGTAAATGCTGATCACCAATGACCAATAGATAGAAGAGAAGTTCTCCATACACAATCCCCACCAATGAGAATCATCACCGTTGATCATATGGAGGCACTCCGCCTACAATGTCTCATCCTCTTTGCACTATCCACTATGAGACCTGACATATGAGAGGCCGGGACATATGAGAGGCCGCCGGCGGGATTAATGGGCCGAGCCTTACCATCTGGTGGAGGGATACGGGAAGAAAACATGAAGAAAGATTAGGAATTGTCAATCCCGTACCTGTGTAATGACTTGTAGAATATTCTTCATATTTCATAATTCACCTGAATCTCATTTGTCAGCAGACGGTCGGGAGTGGTATTTGCAAACAAGCAGATCAGTCACGTCGCTTCCATTTACTTCTCCATCTCCCAATTTACTAGTGTCTCCCATGTTCTCTATGTCAGGGGTTGGTGATATTGTTTAAAGCAGCCCTCCAGCTGTTGCAAAACTACAATTCCCATCATGCCTGGACAGCCAAAGCCTTTGGTTTTGACTGTCCAGGCATGACGGGAATTGTAGTTCAGATAACATGACAGTTTACAAACCCAGTTAGGCCTGTGTTCACACATGGGGTTGTTGGATTTTCTCTTGTGTCGCTATTTTACCATGAGTTTTGGCAAAACACATTAAAAACGCGATGTGTAAACACAGGTTAAAAGTTTTTATTTGGAAATAGATTGGCTTAAAGAGGTATTCTGCTCAAACATAACTTTTCATATGTTGCTGCCCATGGTGAGACTAACAATTCCTTCCATACTCGTTATTATCATCTATTTAGTCTCTTTCCCCCAGTTCGGAGCTGCTGCTTTCTGCTGAAGACACAGAAATTTGTGTGCGAACTTTTCTCCCGGTCTCCCCCTCCCTTCTGAGATGGCTGATGTAAACAAGTCCCTGGCAGGCTGTATGTGCAACTTAGTAACTTCTTTGTAATGCTGGGAGGGCTGATCTGAGGTCAAGTTGCTGCTGAACTCAATGGGGGACATTTACGAAGTGTCCGCCCGAGGCGTACGCCAGGGAGAAGGTGCAGATTCGCCCCTTCTCCCTGGCGTACTGGGGGAGCTTGGGGGGGGGGGGTAACGAGGCGGGAGGAGGCGTGGCCTCCTGCGCCACATTTATCATGATTTACGCCTAAATTATGGTCCAAATCTACACCTGCTGGAAGCAGGCCGGATTCAATAAGAGGCGTGTAACTCTTGGTGAATTGTGCTCGGGGTAAGGGGGGCGGGGCCTTATATAAATCCCCCCAATGTGATTAGTCCCCACGTCATTATAAATCACATTGAGTTCAGCAGCAACTTGACCTCAGATTAACCCTCAAAAGACTACAAAGAAGCAACAAAGTTGCAGATACAGCCTGCCAGGGACTTGTTTACATCAGCCTTCTAAGAACGGAGTGGGGAGGAGGGGAACATGGAGAGAAAAGCCCACACACAGATTTTTGTGTCTTCAGCAGAAAGCAGCAGCTCAGAACTGGGGTAAGGAGACTGAATAGATAAAAACTATGGAAGGAAAAAGTTAAACCATAAAAAGTATGGAAGGAAATGTTAGCCTCATCATGGGCAGCAACATAACATAAGGTATGTTGGCGCGGAATACCCCTTTAAGCTGCCTAGACATTTTAGATAGATCTCAGGCAAACATTCATTCAGTTTATAGCTATGTCTCCCAATTTCCTCACCTACATGCTTACTCAGCTCTGTCATGTATGTGTGTTTTGCAAATGGGGAGATGGGGACAAAGCAGATTCCAGAGTCCTTTGGCTGTGAATTATCTCTCCTAGAACAAATTGATTGACCCTAGTAGAATCCAACATGCCCGACTATTTTTTCTCCCAGTATCTGCTATTGGGGTTAGCTGGCCCTCATACACCTTAGATTAGGAGTGTCAAACTCATGGCCCCCCAGCTGTTGCAAAACTACAAGTCCCATCATGTCTGGAAAGCCAAAGCTTTTGCTTTGGCTGTCCAGGCATGATAGGGATTGTAGTTTTGCAACAGCTGAAGGGCAGTGAGTTTGATACAAGTGCATTAGATGGCCAATCCAGTGGGATGACTGAGATTAATCTAATGTTTATAGTCAGCTTGTTATCGCTCACATTATTCACTTTCCCTGTTGGGGTTTACACTGTCAATTCTATATGAGCCCATCTGCATGCCTGTCCAGTGCAGAATATGGGGGCTGTAGGCCATACATGGACATCTGGGAGATCTCTACAGCTGACTGGCTCCTCCCCTTTGTCCTGTCTAGATTTAGTGTACAGTTCTATGGGTTGTGTAGAGATGAGTTCTTACTTATTACTTTAATGGAGTTTTCCAGGATTAGGGAAAAAAACAGCTACTTCCTTGCTGAAACAGCACCACCCCTGTAGACAGTTTGCAAGTGGTATTACGATTGTACTCCATTCACTTTAATAGAAGTACACTTTAAAACCCCACACCCAGGAGGGACAAGAGTTGGGCTATTTCTGGAAGAAAGCAGACATGTTTTTTGTAGCACTGGAGATCCCCTTTAACCCTTGACGTCCTTGCTTATAGCCCCCACAGGGGGTGGTAGTATGCCAGCAGAAAATTAGAGGGCTGTTCCATAATTACATGTGAAGGAAAAAAAAGTCAGTGACCCAGGCGTCACCATGTACATTTTATGGCTTGGATATAATAATATCAGCAGGTGCGTATCTATAGGCAGCTACGTTTTTCACCGAAGGACTTTATGGCGCATCATGCGAAATAATTAGCGTTATTGTGCTCGTAAAAACTATTGGACGTGACAGCAGCGTTTTCCTATAAACATCTGATCATCTCCGGTTAATGGCGGCAGATGCTCAAAACGGCTGTGAAAGTATTAAAAAGAATGGGGGTGTAAAGTGAAACAGGCCCCGTTGCCCCTAGAAACCAATTAGATTCCACCTTTCATTTTCCACTGAGTCTGTGAGGAATGAAAAGTGGAATCTGATTGGTTGCTAGGGGCAACGGGGCCTGTTCTACTTTACACCAGTTTGATAAATTCCCCCAAATGTATAGGGGGACTGTTGATATATACTGTATATACAGGGTGGTCCAAAAGTAGTTGGGCAGTATGTGTAATAGGGTTGTGTCGGGGGAGATTTATCAAACATGGTGTAAAGTGAAACTGGCTCAGGTGCCCCTAGCAACCAATCAGATTCCATCTTTCATTTTCCAAAGAGTCTGTGAGGAATGAAAGGTGGAATCTGATTGGTTGCTAGGGGCAACTGAGCCAGTTTCACTTTACATTATGTTTGATAAATCTCCCCCGACATAACCATACTTTTGGACCTATATATATATATATATATATATATATATGTCTATAGCAATAGACCGTTTACACACCAGTCCCCATAGCTGTCCCCAGGATTGGGGCTCACTGATCAAATTAGTGTACGCCAGCGATGGGGAACCTTACGCCTTTAGCTGTTGCAAAACTACAATTCCCATCATGCCTGGACAGCCGAAGCTAAAGCTTCGGCTGCCTAGGCATGATGGGAATTGTAGTTTTACATTAGGAAGGTTCCCCATCCCTGCTGTATTCAGTATAACTACGTCCTTTGCTGTCTCCAGTAAACTTTACTTACACCGTCGTGGAGAACCCCTTTAAGAGACATGCAGTAATGCTTCCTGATTCCTCATGAACTCCCTGTCATACCTTGTTTAGCCCGGCGCTGTGATGCTGGATCTTCGGCCTGACACAATTTTCTTCCCAGCTATTTCTACAGAGAATTTCCTGTAAAACCAAAACTCTACATCTGCCATTATTATTTCCTGGTGTAGACATTGCGGTCCCAATAGGATTACTGTATGAAGATGTAGCAGAGCTGAATGTGTTGTTTAACATTTTAAGGGGGGGAGGTGGGGGGACTAGTTTGTTTGGGGGGTTTAAATATAGCTCATTATGTTTAGCTGCAGGCCGATGTAAAAAACGTAAAGTTATGTGAGGTGTAATAAGTGTAATAGAAGACTGGGTTACATGTGACTAAGTGGACTCTACTACACTGGATTGATGGAGCTGTGACTCGGACATATTTAGTATCTGATATAATCAGTCCTACAGCATCTTGAATACTTATCTCTTCTATATCCGACATACTCAGCACTACTACTGTACATCTGACATGCTCACCTCTTGTATATCTGTCATACTCAGCCTTGTTACATTTGATATACTCAATTCTTCTATGTCTGACATACTCAGCTCTACTAAATCTGATATATTCAGCCCAGCCACATCCACCTTATTCAACTTTTCTGCCTCTGACATAATGTACACAGCTCCGCTACATATGACAAACTCAACTCTATTACATCTGACATACACAGCTCTGCTACCTATGACAAACTCAACTCTTCTACCTCTGACATACAGAGCTCCACTACATATGACAAACTCAACTCTTCTACCTCTGACACACTCAACTCCTCTACCTCTGACATACACAGCTCCACTACATATGACAAACTCAACTCCTCTACCTCTGACATACTCAGCTTATCTACTGTACATCTAACAAATTAAACGCTTCTACATCAGACATACTCAGCTCTACTATATCTGACATACTTTGCCCTGCCACATCTGACATACTAAGCACTTGCACATCTGACACACTCAAGTTTCCCACATCTGGCACACTCAGCCCTGCTACATCTAACCTACTAAACGCTTTTACATGTGACACACTCAGCTTTTTTACATCGGACATACTCAGCTCTACTATATCTTACATGCTCAACCATATTGAATCTGACATACTCAACTCTTCTAAAGCTGACATACTCAGCTGAACTGTATGTTACATAATCAGCCCTGCCATATCTGACATATATAGTTTTGCTACATCTGACACACCTAATGCTTTTACATCTGACATACTCAGCTCTACTCCATCGGACATACTCAGCTCGTCTACATCTAACATACTCAGCTCTACTCCATCTGACATACTCAGCCCCCCACATCTGACATACTAAATGTTTCTACATGTGACATACAATACACAGCTCCACTCCATCTGACACACTCAACTCTTCTACATCTGACATACACAGCTCTGCTCCATCTGACGCACTCAATACTACTAGATCACTACGTCTGTCTATGACCGCAAGATGAGGTCATCCAGTTACACGAAGGGCAAAACAACTAATTTATAAGAATTTCCAATCAATGTCCATTACCACAAAGGCCTCGGCAGAAACAGCTACAGTGTGCGGACGCTAAGATTTACACTCATTGTCTTCAATAAATTAGAGAAAACCCCAGGGGGCCATGGTGTCAGCAGGGAGGAGGGGGGGGGGACTGAAAGAAGTTGCAAATTTTGAATGGGCCTGCACCAAAATTTGCTAACTTTTCCAACCAGAAAATTGGTGTAACTATACTTTTCCCCATTATCTCTTGATTTCATAGGAATAGCAGAGCTAAGTTTGTCATTTGACTGTATCAGTGAGAGACACAGATGTAAGTGATTTGGGGCGCATACTGTATTTCTTTAAGCAGTCCTATGCATACATTTTTTTTAAAGGGATATATTGGTACCAGATTTTTTTTTTTTTCCAGATAAAGCTATCACCTTAAATTATATAACTTACTAATATAGTGTTATCACTAATTGTACAGTTGTATGCTTGTTGAGTCCTTTATTTTCAGTGTGGTGTTGTCAGTATGCTGCCTTATGCTTAACAATGCCACAGGCAGAGGAGCAGTCTGGATCTTGACACTCTGAGACCCACCTCTCAGCGATAACACCTAGCACCTACCCCTGAGGGATGTTACCACCTGTGACCAGCCCCTAGAGCCTATATCCCAATTTTTCTGATAGATATATCTTTGCCTTGTGCTGAACAATTCCACAGGAATGGGAGCAGTCTGGATCTTGACTCTGAGCCCCACCCCTGAGGGATATCACCTAGCCCCACCCCTGAGGGATGTCATCCCCTGTTACCGGCCTCTACAGCCTACATTCCCATTTTTCTAATAGCTATATCTTTGCCCTGTGCTGAACAATGCCACAAGCATGGAGCAGACACAAAATGAATACAGCTGCTCAAATGTTCTAGGAACTGGCAGGAGTGGTGTGAACCACTCCTAAGGGAAAGCAATGCATTCTGGGAATTGTAGTAGTGAGCAGGCATGATAGGTTTCAGAACTACTCGGAATACCCCTTTATGGTGCGTTCACACCTACAGGATCTGCAGCTGATTGTCTGCAGCAAATTTCATTTAAATAACTGAACACCGCATCAAATCTGTTGCAGATCTGCTGCAGATCCTGTAGGTGTGAACGCACCCTTAAGGTGTCAGGCTAAGAATAGCAGAAGAAGGGTCTTATCATGTAAGAGGTCTGGCAGACTATTTCCAGCCAGCTTGCAGTCATTATAATTGTCCTGGCCGCTATGGATTGCACGCCTGCCTTCATAAATCCTTTCTCTTTGCAGAGATATTGCAATATAGCGGAGGGATGAGGGCACATGACAAGAGGACATCCCGGGAGATTACAGCAAAGGAGCTTTCACCTTTAACAGAGAAAGAAGTTCTTCACAATAAGGGCAGTGCAGGCCTAGAAATCATTACCAAGGGTGGCAGGAACTATAGGATCTTTAAGAAGAGGTTAGACACCCTTTCAGAAAAATAGGACACCAGGGTGACGCCAATTAATCTAAGGAAACTTGATTCAGGGAGGAAAGCGGCTGTCATCTCAGGGTCACCGCCAGATGTTTGCTTTCTCGGCGACTGAGAAAATGAATGTCTTCTCTCCGACTTACCGGGCTTTAAATGCATTTTATTCTGGTAGAACTTGCCAAACGCGGCTCTTTTATTACAGTGTCACCAACTTTCACTAAGAGTATAAAACTTCCTTCCATTTCCCAACTTATTACAATTATTTCCTGACCTCGCTGGTGAACTATACCGTGGAGTTTTTTTTTTTTTTTTTTCTGTACTAAACTTTCTCCTTTGCTAACTATTGTAAGGTCAGTTACTTTGAGACTAGAGGAGTCTTATACAGGGTGCACTTATGGGAGATAAGTAAAACATGGCTTTTTTTTTATTTTCTTTAGAAACAGCACCACCCTTCTTTTTAGGTTGGGTCTGGTATTGCAGCTTGAGTCTTGTTCCATTGAAAGCTGTGATAAAAGAATTCAGCCATGTTTTGCAATCTCAAATGAATCTTCAGTTCTAGAATATCTAATATAAAAGATTTGTCCGGGAATACTGATGCTGTTCTGACAACATCCAGTCCCTGGTCCTCTCCACTTCTTCCTTCTTCCATTAACATGTAGGATCTGCCCACTCAGCCTATCACTGACTATTAATGGCATGTCGGCACTCCATTGGAAGTTAAAAGAAGCAGCTGCATAGACTCATTTTCACAGCACCCAGAACATTTAAAAAAAAAAAAAAAGTTGTCCTGTTTCCTTGAACAAATATGATAACAAAAACAGCCTATGTTTTATAATCTCATATTAATCTTCAGTTCTAGAATATCTAATATTAAAGATTTGCGCAGTGTTGCTGATGCTGTTCTGACAGCATCCAGTCCCTGGTCCTCTCCATTTTTTCCTGCTTGCATTAACATGTAGGATCTGCCCACTCAGCCTATCACTGATTATTGATGGCATGTCCTTTAGGGTCAGCACTCCATTGGAATCAGAAATAAGCAGAGAGGTCCTGGGACCAAGTGCTGTCTGAACAGCAGTATAGACTTATTTTAACAGCACCCAGGATTTGTAAAGAAATAAGTTTATCCCATTCCCTTGAATACTGTGATAACAAAGACAGCCTATGGAAGAAAGCAGCCATGTTTTATAATCTCATATGACTGCATCAATTCTAGAATATCTAGTATTTAAATATTTGCGCAGTGTTGCTGATGCTGTTCTGACACCATCCAGTCCCTGGTCCTCTCCATTTCTTCCTGCTTCCATTAACATGTAGGATCCGCCCACTCAGCCTATTACTGATTATTGATGGCATGTCCTTTAGGGTCAGCACTCCATTGGAAGCAGAAAGAAGCAGAGAACAGCAGCAGCATAGACTCATTTTAACGGCACCCAGGACATCTCTGAAGAAAAGTTTTTCCCATTCCCTTGAATACTGTGTTAACAAAAACAGCCTATTGAAGAAGGCAGCCACGTTTTACAATCTCACATGACCCCTTGAAATCTAGAATATCTAATATTAAAGATTCGTCCAGGAATGCTGATGCTGTTCTGACAACATCCAGTCCCCGGTGTTCTCCACTTCTTCCTGCTTCCATTAATATGTAGGAGCTGCCCACTATCCCTGGCTATAGCTGCTATGACCTTAAGAGTGGCATAGCATGTCCTTTGGAAGCAGAAAGAAGCAGATGCTCTTTGAACAGCAGCAGCATTGGTTCATTTTCACAGCACCCAGGGCATTTAAATTTTTTGTAAAAAAATAAATTGACTTTTGCCCAAAGGTTTGCCACATATACAGTTTTTTCATTGCATAGCTTATTTCATACATTTGCAGCATCTTAATTCAAGGGACTTCATTAGTCTTTACACATTTATCGCATTACATACAGTAACTGACAGCAGGACTCACAGGCTTTTTCTATGAGTCCTAACTACAGCTTTCTACATGAAAGTGATATATAATTGAACTCTGGTTCTCAACCTCTAGATAGGCTGACAGAGAAAGTCCTGACCCACCCTGCCCACATACAATAACAGTGTGGTGGGGGTGGCACAAGACTCACAAGCTTTTTAGTCTTGGTAGAAGATTTCTACATTAAATTATTGAAATATTGCCCTTATATAGAGTTGTATAGGAGAACAAATTTAAGGGGGAAATCAACCTAAAAGCTGCCCCTGGTAGAATTGCCCCTAGGGGAGTAGACTCTGTAAGAATTTGTTAGCATTTTGAGTTCTCAGTCTAATGATAGGTTCTACATTGGTGGGGGTGCTTTAAGTGCCACTGGGGGCCTTTGGTATGGGAATAACTGGAAGGCGCAGCCACTTTTAGTTGTTAGAACTTTTTACGTTTTCCTCCTACATTTCATAAGACTTTATGCTGGATGACAACCAATAATTTGATTGTCACCCAGATCTAATATCTCCATTACTCTTGAAGGTCTTGTGTGTCTTGGTCAACAATTGAAATTGAAATGAATTTGTTGGGCAATGGAGAGCCAGTGAAGGAATTGGCAGAGGGAAGAGGCAGAGACAAAGTGAAGGGAGAGGTGGAGTAGTCAGGCAGCAGAGTTAAAGATAGACTGGAAGGAAGAGAGGGAATTAGATGGAAGTCCAGAGAAGAGGAGGTTACAGTAGTCCAAGCGGGAGATACTCAGAGCATATAGCAGCAGTTTTGTCGAATCAGGGTTGAAAAAAGAGCCGATTCAGGGAATGTTTTTGAGGTGAAGGCGGCGGGAGGTGGTCAGGGTCTTCAAAAGAAAAGGTAGAGTCAGAGGTGACAGAGGCAATGATGGGGAAAAGATGATTAGTTCTGTTTTGTAGAGTTTTAGAAAGCGGAAGGAGAAGAAGGAAGATATGGCCGATAGACACTCCTTGGTTCCTGGATAGCAGAGAGTTGACATCGGGACTAGATTTGTGTGTTATCGGCATAGAGGTGCCACTGGAAGCCGTTGGAAACCTACCAATCAGACATTTATGGTACAAATGTCTCAAGTGAGGAAATCCCTTTAAGGTATCAATTCATGGTCTACACAGTCCTATGGTCAAGGATCCGGTGGAGACCATTGCCGTAAATCTTGTCAGCAAATATTTTAGTTTCCTCTTTATGATGAAGGTCAGTGGGGCTCGGAAAGCCGTCTCAATGTAGAATGATCATTTTACTATGGGGTGATTCATCCTCATCAGCTGTTACTAGACCTTCTCATTCTCAGGTTTCATGTTTGTTTATGCAGATTCCCTCAGTGCTCATCCAACTGTGCTGAATGAACGTGTAATAAATTGCCGAGAAATAAACCGCAGACCCTGCGCTGAACACCCGGCTGATGTAGCATCTGATTGCCAGATAGAGGACTGGCACGAGTGCCAATGCATTTGCATGGGATTACAGTTTGTCTATCATGTCTGTGAAAGGTTTTTTAATATATGTATTTTTTATAGTATTTTTTTTCTCTGTTTTGTTTCGATGCTATTAGATCACTCAGTAGATGCTACATCTTTTTCCCATTCTACTCTATAGCAACAGATCTTCCGGTGAATCTCCCTGTACCATATGCTACCACAGTTATAGTAAACATTTCACATTTATGGCATGTTAAATGATGACTGCATACTGTTTTCTAGTTCAATTCAATGTATTGCTGTATGCGGTAAGCTCTGAAGCTCCCCTAGTGGTGAAAAGTGGCACATAAAATGTTATCGTTTACCATTGTTTGCACAGGTAGAATGTTCAGGTTATGTCGATTCTGGTAGAAATATTGATGGTCTATCCCTAAGATCCCATAGACTCCCTACCCATCATCAGGATAACAGGGAGAGCTGCAGCCCCTCCAGTGTTTATCAAGAAGCCCCTGTGCATGTAGCTATACTTGGTACTGACACTTTGCTTTATTCATTTGAATTGGGTAAACCTACAGTACTAGATGCAACCAAAAGGATGGAAGTACCAATGTGTCTCAGTAGGTAGCAGCATTTACGGCATAGCCACAGCACCTTCATTCGGCCGACCCCCTTAAAGTGTATTCCTGTCTGGCCATAATTTCCTATACACAGGATCGGGGCTATTCGCGGTGGTGCAACCCCACCCCAACAATAGGGACCTTAGTTTTCCATCAGCTGTAAGATAATTTCTCAGATATTCCTTGGCTATTATGATGCCAACCTACAATGACTTCTCAGATATGTCATTGGCAGGTAATGGCTAAAACCAGACTGATGGTGTCAGGAGTCGGAGCCAGCCATCACGCTCCACTCCAAACACTAATGCTGATGGAGCGCGTGGCCGGCCTGGGGGACATGCTGACTGCGTCCCTGGCAACCGACGGTGGTGGCGTCCATAGATACTATTTGCTGGGGCCGGGACTTCACCGTCCCCCGGCTGGATGGCACAGTTGTTAGGGGTAATTGTCTGCTGACTGGCAGCCAGCACCGCCAGTCAGCTCTTTATTGTGTTGGGTGCTGAAGTCTCAGTCTACAATCATGCCCTCGGGTTGGGACTCCAGCCACCATAAAACTATTTCCCTCATCATCCTCCTTGCCTCTGATAGAGCCTCTTTCAATGTGACTAAGCTAGTGTTGTTTCCTGATTACTATTCCCTGGTTTTCCTGATTTTGGCTTGACTTCCCAACTATTTCCCTGACATCACTACATGTAATAGCAATGTCCAGCCAATGGCTGACGATTGCCCAAACACCTGATACCTTACCTCTCCCTTCTCCTGGTCTTCTCTGATGTGCTCCGCTGTTTCCTGGTCAGGGCGGCTGCAGCGTCCAAGTCGCCTGTCATCTGACAGGCTGCTCAGCCAATCACAGGTAATCCCCTCCTGTGATTGGCTGAGCAGCCTGTCAGCCTGTTGGACCAGGAGTCTGCAGAGCACAGGAGAGAAGACCGGGAGCTGGGAGAGGTAAGGCATCAGGTGTTTTGGCAAGGGCTGCATGGACATCGCTAACGATGCCTATGCAGCCCTTACTGCCGATTATCGGGCCGTCTAATAGGTCCAGTAAATGAGAGCTGATCTAGCAAATGATCGGGCCGTAGTTAGCCTTTGTAATAGGACCCTTATGTGCAATTGGCCAAATAGAGGAATACTCAAAAAGCAATGTAAAAAGCAAGAAAGCACAATGGTGAAAAAGTGAAAGAAAAAATAGACAAAAACATCTAGAAAAAGACAGCAGGGAAAAGAGAGTGCAAGATATTAAGTGAAAAAGTTAAGAGAGAAAAAAAAGAACAAAGAGAGGTCGAGAAAAAGACGCAGCCATAGCAAAGAAAAAAAAGAGCAACAGAAGTGAGTAAGAATGAAAGAGCGAAAGAAAAAGAGAAGAAGACAAGAAATAGCAGAAGAGAGAATGGGAGTAAGAAGAGAGAAGAGGCACTGGTGCACTGGACACACATGATCAGGTCTAACATGGTGCATTGTGGTCACAGCCTTAGAATGGATGACATGTGCCGGATGATATATAATTAGAATTGTTCCCGTAGTGAGTCAGAGCTGCGCTCGTTCTATTAGAAACTTGACCCTTTTGGCTATGAACCATATCTTTACCCAAATAGAAAAAAATATTGAAATTTCATACAATGGTTTTGATTTACATAGCAATGATTACTTACATTTCACACTAGATTTCCAGCAGGCTACCCAGGCAAATTGGGCTAATGTTATTCTTCATCCAATTAATTTTACTGTCTGCGGGCAATGAAATTACAGGGAAGAAGGGAAGGTTGAGTCTCCACAATGTACAAAAGTTTTTATATCTGGGGTGGCCTTAAATCCCAGGCCAATGGCATCGTAAATATAATTGGCAATATTATGTACTGTACAGGGCATCAATATTATAGACTGAAAAGGACACCATGGGGGGCATCAATAATATATACTGTACAGGGCATCATGGGTTGGAGGGGCATCAATATTATATACTGTACAGGGCATCTTGGGTTGGAGGGGCATCAATGTTATATACTGTACAGGGCATCATGGGCAGCATCAATATTATATACTCTACAGGGTATCATGAGGGGCATCAATATTATATACTGTACAGGGCATCATGGGTTGGAGGGGCATCAATGTTATATACTGTACAGGGCATCATGGGTTGGAGGGGCATCCATATTATATACTGTACAGGGCATCATGGGTTGGAGGGGCATCAATATTATATACTGTACAGGGCATCATGGGCGGCATCAATATTATATACTGTACAGGGCATTATGGGGGCATCAATAGTATGTACTGTACAGGGCATCATGGGGGCATCAATATTATATACTGTATAGGGCATCATGAGGGGCATCAATGTTATATACTGTACAGGGCGTCTTGGGGGCATCAATATTATATACTGTACAGGGCATCATGGGGGACATTAATATTTTATACAATACAGGGCATCATGGGGGGCATCAATATTAGGTACTATGCAGGGAATGATTGTGTGTGTGGGGGGGATGCAATACCTAAGCAATACCCCGGTTGTGTGTTGTTCCCCCCTTACACGCTGCCCATCCACTACTTCTCGAATCCTTATATATGGAATTTCTTATGTTTATGATGTAAGGTTTTCCTTATGCCAGTAATATACACTACAGGTGTAAAATGACTCACATTCTAATTCCAGTGTAATTGGATTACAATATTTTTGGGCAGTGACGGCAAAGGAATAGCACTCGCCAAGCTGAGAGACGGAAAGTGCTTATGTAATACAATTATATCAGACATAATGTAATTACAGTGCACAGATAGCCAATGAAAATGAGAACAGCCAGCGTCTATGAAACAATCTAAACCACCCAATACATTGCATATTGCTTTCTTTCACAGCCTGAATAGATCTGAAAATTTCATTACCCTCTGCCTTCTCTATTGCTCCTATATATACTGTACAATCAACATAGAGATAGATAGATAGATAGATAGATAGATAGATAGATAGATAGATAGATAGATACTGCAGCCACCCTACACTTCCTGGTAGTCACAGCAGACTCTGTACACTTCTCTGTAGGGACAGCAGGCTCTGTACACTTCTCTGTAGGGACAGCAGGCTCTGTACACTTCTCTGTAGGGACAGCAGGCTCTGTACACTTCTCTGTAGGGACAGCAGGCTCTGTACACTTCTCTGTAGGGACAGCAGGCTCTGTACACTTCTCTGTAGGGACAGCAGGCTCTGTATACTTCTCTGTAGGGACAGCAGGCTCTGTACACTTCTCTGTAGGGACAGCAGGCTCTGTACACTTCTCTGTAGGGACAGCAGGCTCTGTACACTTCTCTGTAGGGACAGCAGGCTCTGTACACTTCCCGTTAGTGATAGCAGGCTCTGTATACTAGTATACTAGTCCTGTGTTTTGAGACTCTTCAATGAGGCTCCACGGACTCCTCTTTTGCATACTCATGTTTCCCAGGGGGCAATGAACCTAGGACTTCACTGCATTGAGCGCTTTCATTAGCAGCCGGCAGTGTTGTCATTTGGCTGTTCTCCCTGAGTTCAGCAATCTGTTTCTCTTATGGCTCTACTAGGCATTGCTCCCACCTAGCCAGAATCCTGCTCCACACTGATGAGGGGCAACACCCCGAAACAGCTGTCTGTGGATGGTTACCTAGCCTTGGTTTATCCCTTGTCATTACACTGACTTATAGGGCCACTTAATATGGTGGATTTGGTGGTTTCCTAACAGGAACTGCCACTTGGCTGGGTCCTTCCCGGAGGGATATCTGGCTAGTCCTGTGTTTTGAGACTCTTCAATGAGGCTCCACGGACTCCTCTTTTGCATACTCATGTTTCCCAGGGGGCAATGCACCTAGGACTTCACTGCATTGAGCGCTTTCATTAGCAGCCGGCAGTGTTGTTGTTTGGCTGTTCTCCCTGAGTTCAGCAATCTGTTTCTCTTATGGCAGTCACAGCAGGGTCTGTATGCTTTCCAGTAGTCACAGCAGGCCCTATACACTTCCTGGTAGTCACAGAAAGCTCTGTACACTTTCCGTTAGTGATAGAAGGCTCTGTACACCTCCTGGTAGTCACAGCAGGCTCTGTATGCTTCCCAATAGTCACAGTATGCTCCGTACACTTCCTCGTAGTCGTAGCAGGCTCTGTACACCTCCCGGTAGTCACAGCAGGCTCTTTACACTTCCATAATAGTCATAGCAGGATCTGTTCACTTCCCAGTAGTCACAGCAGGCTCCGAATACTTCCCGGTAGTAGCAGCAGGCTCCATACACCTCCCGGTAGTCACAGCAGGCTCTGTACACTTCCCAGTAGTCACAACAGGCGCTGTACACTTCCCAGCAGTCACAGCAGGCTCCGTACACCTCTCGGTAGTCACAGAAGGCTTTGTACACTTCCTGGCAGTCACAGCAGGGTCTGTATGCTTTCCAGTAGTCACAGTAGGCTCTATACACTTCCCGGTAGTCACAGAAAGCTCTGCACACTTCCGGGTAGTCACAGCCGGCTCTGTACACTTCCAGATAGTCACAGCAGGCTCCTTACAGAAGCAGGCCTCGTACACCTCTCGGTAGTGACAGCAGGTTTCGTACGTTTCCTAGTAGTCACAGCAGGCTCTGCACACTTTTTGGTAGTCACAACAGGCTCCATACACTTCCCGGTAGTCACAGCAGGCTCTATACACTTCCCGGTAGTCACCGAAGGCTCCGCACACTTCCCGGTAGTCACCGAAGGCTCCGCACACTTCCCGGTAGTCACCAAAGGCTCCATACACTTCCCGGTAGTCACCAAAGGCTCCGTACACCTCCCTGTAGTAGAAGCAGGCTCCGTACATTTCCTCGTAGTCACAGCAGGCTCTATACACTTCCCAGTAGTCACAGCAGGCTCCGTACACTTTTCCATTGCTCACAGCAGGCTCCGTACAGAACAATAGAGTTTGTATGTATTTTATTAGTCTGTTATGGTTTTGGCAAAGGTCTGGTCTCGAATCTGAATTTTTTTTGTCCTTGTCTGGGATCTGTATTTGTTTAGAAAGTTGGGGGCTGTAATTTTTTCTAGAAGACTAGACTGGAACTGTGTTGTTTATTTAAGGATTTAGTCTGGGGTTTGTTTTTACATTGGTGGGGGGCCGTTATGGGGGGGTGGGCTATTTTGAGAGTGTGCAGGGCTGTATTTGTGTAGGTAGTCTGTCTTTATTTGTGTCACATTCTAATCTGCATTGGTATAGGTTGTGTGAGAGGCCTATTTGTATAGGGGGTCTTGTCTTGGATCTGTATATGTGTAGGAGTTATGTGTTCTGTATTTGTATAGGGGGTCTGGTCTGAAGGTCTCTATTTGTTTAGGAGTTTGGTGTCTGCATTTGTGTAGAGGGTTTAGCTTGGACTTCATATTTGTTTCGGGCAGTGTTTCTCAACTCCAGTCCTCAAGACCCACCAACAGTCTGTATTTACTCAGGGGGTCTGTATTTACTCAGGGGGTCTGTACTTACACAGGGGGTCTAGGGACTGTATTTGCACAGGGGGCCTGGGGTCTGTATTAGTTTATACAGGTTGCCCAGCATGAGAAAAACCCAACTACTTTGTTGCAAAAACAGCATCACCCCCGTCTCCTGGCTGTAAATGATATTGCAGTTCTGCTCCATTCACTTCAAAGAAACTGAGCAGTAAAACCACATCCATCGATATCGTTTAACGTTAACCTGAAAATCTTCACCATATTATACAGAAGGATAGTCGTTAGTTACTACAATTGTTTACTCCATCTGATCCTGGCAAGTAAAGGAACAATGTGGAATTACACTGAACTGATTAGTGAACAAATGCGGAACGACAGCGAACGATTAATGAAGATTTCAGTGTCAGCACCAAACGAACGATGAGCGATTTCTCATCTTTCGTTCGATTGCTGTTTAACTCTGAACGATATAACGATAATTGTCCCAAGTAATAGGGCCCTGGGAGAGGGGAGGTTTCTGGGGGGGAAAGCGGCCATGTTTTTTTAAGCCTGGATAACCCCTTTAAGAAGTCTAATAATTGTTGACTATCAGGGGCGTAGCTAGGATTCATGGGGCCCCATAGCAAAAACTTTATGGGGCCCCCCTACACTCTATAATATATCTGACAGGCAGAGAAGAAGAACATGTAAGAGAACACTGGGTCACTTACACACTGCAGTACATAAGGGGTTAAGCAAAAGGACACAGGAGGCTCCTATCTTCCCTGGGCCCCCTCCCTCCACGGGCCCCATAGCAACCGCCTTCCCTGCCTCTATGGTAGCTACGCCACTGTTGACTATATTAAAGATGCTGTATGTAAGGGTATGTGCTTTATAAATAGGCGGGTAGAATATAGTGCGCCATGAATGAAGTATGAGCTACATGTAGGTATATAGATAGATTATTGCATATTCTGCTCTGTTTGCTGTAATGTAAAGATGAGATGTTTAGAGATGTACATACTGTAAATACCCATAGCCAGGCCGCCCTAAGCCACTTTTTACGGTGACAAATCTGACAAAAAGCGACTATTTTGGCATTGAATTGAATGTCACAATTGCCGTTCTCAGCTTCAGAATTCCCCCCCCCCCCCCCCCGATCTAAGTGAAATGGAATATGCAATTTGTGGAAATGACATGTTATTGCCGTGTTTCAGTACGACTGTCTGGGGATGCACACATCCTAAGTGTTACATTCCAACTAGATTTCACACCTAAATATTCAACATTAAAATGTCGGCTACATGTGGAGGAAACGGGGGCTTCACGATAAACATTTCCTGCCATGTCTGCTAGAATTAACATCACGGCTCATATAATTACATACAGCTAAGGAGACATCAAAAATTCAGCGGCAAACAAAAAGTGTTACATAATCTGATCCTATAAAAGATATCATTTTCTTGGCCTACATTCACACGTATAATAAAGCAGCCATAGGTGATAATGGAGCTTTACTTTACCTCCAATATTTTGGGTGATTTCATATTTTTTTCCTATATTTCATCTGGGGGGAAAAAAAATTGATTTATTCGCCGCCTATAACGACATCGAAGATATTCTGAAAATGTGATGTGAACAACCCCTAAAAAATTCTGAGAGAGTTCTGCTCTGAAGTCAACATAAGTATAAATGCAGCTCGACAGACTGTAACGGTACTCGATAAGTAATGCAATATACATATAAAGTAACTCTATTCTCCTTTTAGAACATTTCTATACATTCTATATCTAAAGTAATGTTATATTCAAACAATAGATGAGAGCAGGGGGCCCTGGTATTGTGGACTAGTGAATTTGTCTCCCGCCATCTTACCCATTTACTGGATTAAGAGCAAATCCAATAATAGAAGCGTATTAGGGGCCTTCTCTACATGTTATTCTCTACCAGGGCTCCAATGAAAACTTAACCCTTAAGGTAGCTATTTATAATACTAGTGTCTATGTGGCAAAGAGACCCTTGTGCCCCATCATATACCGAGTGTTCCTCTCTGTATAGTATACTCTGTATAGTATACTGTGTATAGTATAGTAGTGACTGCCAGCAATAATGCATAGAGCATTGCTATGTATCCCTGAGCCAATGTACAGTAGCATGGACTCTTGTAAAAAAAGGAAGTCCTTGCCCTTGTACTGTATATATTGTATGTCTCAATACCCAGTGAACATTGCTGGGCCAGGTACAGAGAGTCCAGCACAACAGATGTGAAGTGTAAGCGGTGATGAATACATCATTATGGCTTACTGTATCTCTGGAAAGCCAAATTTAAAGTAAGCCACAAGGTACAGTGTAGGACTGGCCCACCAGAGAATCCTCCGGTGGGCCCCCAGCTTTGGAACCTGCACAAACACTGACTGACATGTTGTTTCTTACTGGTTCTTCATTGGTGGGCCCCCAGGATCATTTCCTTTGGTGGGCCGCAGATACCCCAGTCCGACACTGGCAAGGTAAGTAGGTCCCTGTTTCCGTACAGCAGTGAGGCACACAGCGTCTTCACAGAAGTCCCTGTTCCTGTCCATACTGAGCAGTAAGACTTATAGTGTCTTCATTGGCGTCCCTGTTCCTGTCTATACTGACCAGAAAGCCATATAGCATCTTTATAGGAGTCCCTGTACCTGTCTATACTGAGCAGTGAGGCATATTGCGTCTATACAGGTGTCCCTGTTCCTGTCCATACTGAACAGTGTGATATATGCGTCATTGCTCAGTCTATACTGAGCAATGACGCATATAGTGTCTTCACAGAAGTCCCTGTTCCTGTACATACTGAGGTGTATGACATAAAGTGTCTTAATAGAAGTCCCTGCTCCTGTACATACTGAGCAGTCAGGCACATAGGGCCTTAACAGGAGTCCTTGTTCCTGTCCATACTAATGATTGAGACATAAAGTCTCTTAATAGAAGTCCCTGCTCCTGTACATACTGAGCAGAGAGACCTATACACTATAGTGTCTTCAAAGCAGTCCCTAATAGTGAACAAGAAAAAATATCATTCGGACAAATAATTTTTTTATAATTTTTTTGATTTCTTCACCTCTAATCGGCACCTGTTCTCTGCCATTGACCCTACACGTGAAACCTTCCATCCTCCCTCGTCTCTCAACATCCTAAAAATTCCATTATGATTTTTTTAGCTTAGGTTTGACTTATCGCCGGAGTATTTTACCGCCCAGGGACTCATACATTGCAATAGATCAGTGTGGTGGTAATAGAATTCGGTGCACACTGAAACCCTTAGGCTTCTTTAAACAGAAAGCTGTCTAATCTAGTTAGAAGTCGTAGACAAGCACAATTATTGTTCTATCAAGGACCACTGTCATTGATTAGTGGTATAGTGGTTACACTGACGAGAGGACACACTCCACGTATCAAAACGACATTCCACTTTCTATTTTCGCACTTAGTCTCACGTCAGTCGCAGTACGGAGAGGAGGACGAACAGAGGCCTGCTACTAGCCTGTTACTATTAGTATCTCGGCCGTTAAGGGTTAAACAATCATGAAAAATTCTATTTCGCCACCGGAATGTATTTCTTAGTGACCCTGAACCTTGTCACATCTGCGCTAGTCTGGACGTCTCCCGTGAATACCATACAAATATGAAATGTGGAAATAGAGCCGGTGGACCTAACGCTACCTACCCTAGATGGATAGAAAAATATTTGGTATGGGTTGGGAATAGACACAACTTAAGGATGATATAAAATCAGCATTCAGTAGGAGTACTGGTAAAGGGGTTAAACAGATCTCATACGTTGCTGGGGACATATAATAAAGAAATGATACTCAGCTATCTCAGTCCACCACAGGTCCCCTTCCAGCAAATTCTGGTGTTCCGTTTGTTGCTACTTCTGCCTGCTCAGCGAATGACTGACCAGTGATTGGTGGAGAAGGCAGGTAGTCTTGCTGACCAGTGATTGGTGGAGTAGGCAGGTGGTCCTGCTGACCATTGATTAGTGGAGTAGGCAGGTGATCCTGCTGACCAGGGATTGGTGGAGTAGGCAGGTGGTCCTGCTGACCATTGATTGGTGGAGTAGGCAGGTGGTCCTGCTGACCATTGATTAGTGGAGTAGGCAGGTCCTGCTGACCAGTGATTAGTGAAGTTGGCAGGTGGTCCTGCTGACCAGTGATTGGTGGAGTAGGCAGGTGGTCCTGCTGACCATTGATAAGTGGAGTAGGCAGGTCCTGCTGACCAGTGATTAGTGAAGTAGGCAGGTGATACTGCTGACCAGGGATTGGTGGAGTAGGCAGGTGGTCCTGCTGACCAGTGATTGGTGGAGAAGGCAGGTGGTCCTGCTGACAAGTGATTGGTGTAGTAGGAAGGTCCTGCTGACCAGTGATCCTGCTGAGAAATCTTATCTTTGAAGGAAGCAACAAGTAATGAGGGGCAAGGATGGGAACTCACTGGGGAAGGAGATGAGGGGGGACCAAGATATTTGAGTGTCATTTATGTTTTTTTTATACTGCCCCACCAGCAGCACATATAGCAAAATCTTTATTTTTACCTCTGAAATACCCCTTTAACTTCAATTTTTTATTTAAAAGGCATAAAACAAAAATTATGTAAAAGACACATAGAAAACGGAGAAATGATGCCAAGTGCATAAAGTTTAATTGTGACCAGTGAAATTTTATGAATAATTTTATCCCTAATGAAAAAGCAATGAAGGTAGCGGGAGGCAGACAATGCCCCGGATCACTTACTCTCTCTTACAATGCGTCTGATGATGTCAGCGGTTGATGGACATTTCAGCGCAGGTTGAACCGGTGTCACAATTAATCATGTATTTTCTCTACTTGTTTAATGTTGATTGTAATGTACATCACTGGCGAGACCCTGACAAAAGCCTTGATTTGTGGCGGCTACCTTATGATTATGGATGTGCAACATGATTCATTTTTTTGCAAATTAATCTTGTAGCTTTTGCAAGATTTCTGTCAATTTGTATTTTTATCATTTTCAGTCTTAGATAAAGAGATCATGGGAAAAGTTGAGTAGGACCTATCATATCTGAATTATTATAGTAAGAAATCAATGCTCATGGTCATAAATGGTACCTGTTTAATTGATAAGGGGCTCTTAGAGAGAGGTCCCATCTCATGGGGAGGTCCATTTTCCATGTGCCCCCGAATCTTCACATCACAGACTCCAGGATCCCTGCTGGAACTTATTTTCCATCAAATTCCAATATCATCAACTGATATAGTGCATGCTCAGCCAATCAGTAACTGGAGCAGTACAACGCCCCAGTCACTCATTGGCTAGCAGCTAACCAATCATCCAAATCATGACGTCGCAGGAACAGGAGATCCCCGAGCCTAGTGGGGGTCCTAGAGCAGCTAGACAGGATTATGGAGGCACGGGGAGAGATAAGTAGGGCTTGTTTATTATGTCCCTCCCTGCTCCTGCCTGCCTGAAAATGTTTATTTCTTAAAAAACTCTTCTTTAAGTGACCATCTACTGTGACTACCCTTTATGCCAACTAGGAAGCCAAAAGGCCCATTTCAGGTTGGTCCATTTCTAAAGATAGAGTGGATCTTGTGATCCTCGGCCCTATGTAACTATCTACTCAAGGTTATAAGCCCTTGTTGCTTTATTCGTCCTTAGCATGGTCCTTGTTAACCTATAACAAGGAGGATGGGGGGGGGGGGGGCTTCACCGAGGGCCTAGTTGATCTCTCCTACAAGGAATGAGATTGGGATGGACACATGAAGGCAACAGATGAATGACTTGATTATGATCAAATTTTCTTCAGATTTCACCAAAAAATTGGGTTAAGCCAAATTCAAAATTTACAGGATTAGTTTTTGGCGAGCAGAAACTCCTGGCTATTAAAGTGATGAAGTAGACACTGTATGCACCCAGGTGGAGGTGCAATGCTGCCTCTGGCCACAAGAGGGACTGGCAGGGCAGGAAACTAATGTGTGCTGTGAGCTGAAAGGAAGACCGCGCTTCACTGGGGGGAGGAAGGGGGGAACACGGGCTCCATAGCCGTCGCCACAGCTTGAAGGGTAAAGAAAAATGGCTGAAGTGTTGCCAGGTTGTCCAGGCATAACAGAAATGGTAGTTTTTCATCTGAAGGGTCGCAGATTCCCCTTCCATGGCCTACAATGTAGCCTCACCCCTCAGTGAACAGGAGCCGGGCCTCCTGTCTTTGACATTTGCCTTAGTGTTAGTCACCTAGATCAGGACCAGGAGGTAGACCACATTTTGTTTTTCCTTAGCAATGGAATAAGTGGAGATGTTTTGATCACGAAAAAATGAAACTGTTTGGATCCTCCAGTGGAAAAATACTAGAAGAACCTACTGCTGTTCCTGTAAAATCAACATGGAAGGAAAGATGAATATCTGCCCACTCCAGCGTTGTAGGAGTCAGTGAGCAGCAACAGCGAAAAAAAAAGTTTCGATAAAGTTTGAGAAGAAGCAGAAGAGTCTAGGAATAGAATGTAAAAGTGCAACCAGCTCCCCAGGGGGGCTTACGAAGCAGTTTTATTACGAACTATAGCAGTATTCAGATGTATTCAAGAAATTAACATATAAACAGCTTGCTTGTCTTCTGTGGATTTTATTGCTCAATCACATCTGTAGCAAATAGGTTGTACAACTGTATATCTGAGAGATCGACCGGCGCCGGTGCTAGGATGCAACGTACGTGCCCATATTTCTTAAATGTAAAATACCAAGATGCTCTGCAGAATGTGTCCTCTGAGTGCAGCGTTAATGAACAATCTGGGAACGGCCATGGGAAACAATAGGGGCCAGACAGTGTGCATGGCATATAACCAGATGTGTCAGCGTATAAAACTCTTTATTCTCATTTCTGTATACAGAACCAATGGAAATAAAGAGTCTTCCAATTAGATCCCCACCAGGACCAGGGATGTCATGTGCGGGTGTCATTTAATTTAAAGAGTACCTGTCATTACAAAAAAATTTTGACTCTTTAGAACTAGCTATGACAAAAGTTTTTATCGGTCAGGGTTTGAGTGTTTAGACCCTGATCGATCCGTAAAACGAGTGGGGAGACGACCACGCTGATGCACTCTCCTCTCCC
This sequence comes from Dendropsophus ebraccatus, assembly GCF_027789765.1. Lineage (NCBI taxonomy): Eukaryota > Metazoa > Chordata > Amphibia > Anura > Hylidae > Dendropsophus > Dendropsophus ebraccatus. The sequence goes on along the minus strand of NC_091466.1, from coordinate 71,873,945 downwards.
CGATCTGTGTTTGCGACCTAGAAGGACCCTATAAACTTGAATTAAAAGTCAAATGACACAGAGCCAAGAGTGAATGCCCTGAGCATGGACTTCTCTCGGCTCATTCTCCTCAGACTCTGACCAATGAAATTTTTTTAAAATCAAACATCAAATAACCTGAAAGTTATCAAGTATCAGAAAAAGAGAAACATAATGGTGATCAAAGTTCATTTCAGTGGAACCCTGTAGGGATTTGAGCCAAGGAATTTTTAGGTATAATTTCACTTAAAAACTAACATAGCTTACGATTTGATTGGTAGTCACCCAAAGCTGTCCTCGTTCCTTCCCCCTCCTCACTACATGATGGCAAGACTTTTAGCATTGTTCTGTTAACTTGAGAGGTTGTCCCACCCGTAAAAGTTATCCCATATTTCCAAGATAGGGGATCTGATTGTGAGGGGTCTGACTGCTGAGACCCTGCGATCTCAAGAATAAGGACCCAAGTGTCTTGCCAGAATGGAGTTGTAGGGCAAACACGTGACCACTGCCCCAGTCATTTTCTATGACAGCTGCAAGAGATAGCCTAGTGTTGCACTTTGCTATCTCCCGCAGCTCCATGTGTGGTGGTCAATGGTGGCAGTGGATCCACCACTATCAGTAATCCCTTAAGGCCCTATTCCACGGAATGATTATCGCCCGTATTCGGCCGATATCGGCCGCTACGGACGATAATCGTCCCGTGGAATAGAGTGCAACGATCAACCGACATCGTTCATGTCGGCTGATCGTTACAGTCGCTTGTTTTTCAACATGTTGAAAAACAAGCGACTGATACAGCAATGATCTGCTGCCATCGCTCCGTTGAATAGGAGCATCGGCAGCAGACACTGCTGTATCCTATGGGCTGCCCGGATGATCAGCGATCACCCGGGCAGCCCCCCCGCAGATCCCTGCCACCCCTCCCGCACTCACCCGCTCGCTGCAGCCGCGTTGAATAGCAGTGGCAGCGAGCGGGGAACAAGGAGCAAACGAGCGCTGAGAGCGCTCGTTTGTTCCTCTAGACGACCCGTGAAATAGGGCCATTATTCTATGGATAGGGGATATGTTCTAACAATGGGGCAACAGACTGGGGTACCTTTGGATCACCACATGTTAGATCATTCATAACAAATAGACTGTAGTTGGTTTAAAAGCCATCTGATTTGGACTGTTTTCTTTGGGGGTTCATTTTTCTGGTGGACCATTGTGGAAATGGGGGCAATTTTGTAATGCCTTGCATACTTACTACTAGTGCTAAGTGCTAACCGGCTTCCAGACAACAGAAATATTGTGGAGACTGGGGCTCTTGCTCCAAGTTCCAACAACTGACCAGTGAGTTTCAAGGGTCAAATAATGATGGCCTATGCTGAATTACCCTCATATTAAAGCAGATCATGCCCCATGTGAGGGTCTTTGTAAGGATCCTATTACACGCGCCAACAACGGCCTGATCATTTTAGTAAATGAGCGCCGATCTGCTGGATCCACACTTGTTTGCTGGACCTATTACACGGCCTGATAATCAGGCCATTGCCCAAACACCTGTTACTTTTCCTGTCCCCACTCCCGGTCTTCTCGCCTGTGCTCCGCAGCGCTCTGGTCCCGGCAGCAGCAGCATCTGAGCGGCCTGTCAGCTGACAGACTGCTTAGCCAATCACAAGATGGGACCACTGCGGCCTGTGACTGGCTGAGCGGCCTTTGGGCTGATAGGTCGCTTAGACACTGCAGCCGCTGGGACCAAGAAGCTGCGGAGCACAGGAGAAAAGACCGTGAGTGGGGAGCGGAAAGGTAACAGGTGTTTGGGCATTGTCAGCTGTCGGCTGCACATCACCATTATAAGTAGCGATGCGCGGTCGGCGCCCAATGATTTTAGGTCCAAACCTAAACCAATGATCAGCCGATGATCGTTTCTTCGGCTGATCCTTGTCTCTATTACACAGAGCGTTAATTGACCCATTCGGCCCATTATCCCTCCTTGTAATAGGGTCCCAAGTCTGCATAAGAGCTGTATACATGAAATAGTATAATATGGGTAAGGGCAATAGAAAGATGACTGTAAAAGTACATGTACTCTTCTGGTTCATACTGTATACTGCTCACTCTCTGCAGTACCACTTCAATATGGCGGTTTTGTTATCGTGTGAATAAACACATTGACAATCGATGGCTGCAGCGCTACAGGTTTTCCAATAAGCGTCACATTCATACTATTGAACATCTATTCTCTAACTGAGTCCATCCTCTAGTAAATATCTCAGCAACACAGCCGAGGGACTGACCTCCTGTAAATGAGATGCGCATATTGATGGAGTCGGCCTGGTAACGACCAGGAAATAACAAATGAAAGTTGAGCGTGAGCAAGAACGCGCGCAGCACTGTCATCATAGACGAATTGGATTCAGACTCGTTCCTTACACCGCCATACCTAGCTTATAAATAGTCATGCCGGGCTGCAGCAGGAAATAAGTTGATGTTTTTCAATCTCACGTTTCTTTCAGGGAAATAATATTAAAGCGGTGGTTGTCATAACAATTCTATAATGCAACTTGCTGGAAAATCGTGTACGTTCTTGTTCCTTCCATTGTTAAGCAAGGGCATATATATCATAGTCGTAACCTTGTAACCCCTATGGGACTTATGGAATAATAGGGTGAGAGCAACTTAGAGGCTTAAAAAACAAAAATCAACATCCCCAACCCCGTATGGATTGATGGATCCTATAGAGACTCTGTCAGTAGGGTTATGGTGTCCTATCTCAGAGTAGCATAAACAAGTGACAGAGAAGCTGAACAGAATGACGTATCACTTACATTGTTCTGTGCAGCTGATCCAGGGATATCCTTCTGAATAACATGGACAATAAGTAGTCCTCTCCATTATGTGCATGAGCTCAGTAGTCCTGGATATTCATGAGAAGAAGAAACCTCCGCCCACCAGCTGCTGATTGGCAGTTATCTATCCATGCTGTGTATAGGCAACCAACTGTCACTCAGCACATGGAGGGTGGTGGGAGGGGTGTGGCAAGAATTCTATTCTCCTGCATATTAGGAGAACGGCTGAACAGAATTATGTAAGTAATACACTGATCTGTCACTGCATTTCTGTCACTAGATTCTGACAGATTCCCTTTAAAATCCATTTTTCTTACAATGCAGAGGCATAGATTTAAAATATATATGACCAACCAGGGCTAGGCTGTCTCTTTTTTTTTAAATCTCTTTCTAAGGGCAACATAATACTCTGAGGATCTCTCTCTATAATGGACAGTATAAGTCATTTGTGGAGGGAAGTCCTGTATAGATTCTAGCAGCCCCAGAAGGAGACACCACCAACCATGGCTGAGCCAGCTCTCTCTAAGGACCCCATAGAAGTCATAGGATGCATTAAAGATGAGTGAACATCGAGCATGTTCAGATTCCCGAGCATGTGACATTTGATTTCCGGTGGATGTATGAAGTTAAATACAGCTCCAAGGCTGCCTGAAAAACATGGATTAAGCCATATTTCATAGGCTTTATCCATGTTTTCCAGGACTCCCTAGGGCTGCATCCAATTTTTTCAGCCATCGGTAATCAAATGTGCGCATTCGGGTTCAGACAAACCTGAAAAGGTTTGAGGCTTGTTCATCTCTAATATGTATGCCTTTGGTCGCAATCTCTCCATGGTTCCTATTTACATTAGAAGGTCTATGAAATAACCATGGTATTCCATGCTGTATAATCAAGTACATGCTCGACCCTTCTGTCTTTAAGATTGGGGTGAGGGCAACACAGATTGGCCACTTCCAATCTTGCATAGAGGGATTTACAAAGACCAAAATGTCAACTTAAAGACCAATGTGGACATACAAAGTAGCGTCCTTCAAGAAAGAACTTTACCCTCTTGGTTTGTTGAAAGAAACTTGAGCCAATATGCCACTCCATTGTCTGCTTATGGTAGATTCTACAAAGAGAGGAGTCCTGTACAGGTCCTGGAAGCCCAAAAGGATAGGAAATAGAACCAACCATGGCTAGGCTGTATCTCTCCAAAGACCCCATAGCAGCTACATGGTCTATGATATCTGTGCTCCTGATTGCAAATATTGGCTATTATACCTAGAGGTCTACAGACTCTCTCAGACCGGACCTGAGGTGCTGACAGTGTAGTATAGGTCTGTGTCCCCTTGTGTGCATGGTCCCTGTTTACAAAGCCTCCGTGCAGTAAATGTTTAACAAACACACTCTAACCAAGTGTCATGGAGTAGTGGCATGGCTTGTGCCACACTTTAGCCACCTCACCACTACTTCCTCCTCCCTATATTCATGCATATTTACCTGTTAGCCCACCTCCTGCTTCCCGTTGCCGTCATGTAGTTGTACGCATGGACCATCGCTGGCAAGGGCCACTGCGCCAACAATTCCCTCTGTGGGTGCGCTCCTGATAACGCCGTTTGCGCATGTGCTGTAGAGCGGAAGAGCAGCGCACGCACTCTGAGGGCCTAAAGCCAATTTACTCAGTTGGAACGTTCAACGTGCATGCGCCACTCTTCTGTCCTACGGCACGTGCGTACAACTACATGATGGCAACGGGGAGCAGGAGGCAGGCTAACAAGTAAATATGGGGAGGAGGAAGTAGTGGTGAGGCGTGCCGAAGTGCGGCACAAGCCATGCCACTACACCTCTCTGACACTTGTAAGCAGGGACCATGTACTACATGCACTATACTGCACTGTCAGCACCTAGGGTCTAGTCCAGGTGCTGACAGATTGCCTTTAAGAGTGCTTACATGGAGCATTGTTCCATCACTTCTTTCACTAGTAGGAATTTTTACTTTTTTTTTTTATGGTTTGTCTTATCAAGAAACCCCTTCTGTAATAACAGCTAATGTTATCAACTGATCGCTGAGCTCAGCCCTAGCTGTGCAGTTTTCCTGCAGTGGCCACTACAGGAGAAATGCAGTATTGCATTGCACCCATTCAATGAACCAGCATGTGATTAATAGTAGAAATTAGCGAATCTCGGGCATGCCCAGGGAGTGCTGCAAAGCATGAATACAGCCTAAGCCTTTATTCATGTTTTTTAGGCAGCTGGAGGGCTTCATCAAACTTCTGCAGCCCCCATTAATCAAATGCTGCATGCTTAGGTTTGGATGGACCCAAACATGCTCAAAATTCACTCATCTCTGCTGAATAGTAAAGCCACGTCCACTAGAGATGAGTGCGTACTGCTCGATCAAGTAGATATTCAATCAAATAGAAGACTATTCGAAATACACGTTTTCGTTTTCAATCAAAAACAGAGAAAAATGTGATTCCCCTATCACCTTCACTTGCACTTTTTTAAACTAGTAACTATGTGGAGGTGGGACAGGCACTAGGAGCACACAGGAAGTGAAAAAAAAGCATCTGCTGCATTTATTGGCTGGCTAAACCATGTGACCTTCAGAGTACAAGAATAGGGCATTTGAGATTTATTATCAGAGGCTACAGTACTAAGAGCTAAACAGGGAGACAGTGTGTAGCAGGGACAGTCAGGTGTTAGACAGGGAGACAGTGTGTAGCAGGGACAGTCAGGTGTTAGACAGGGAGACAGTGTGTAGCAGGGACAGTCAGGTGTTAAGACAGGGAGACAGTGTGTAGCAGGGACAGTCAGGTGTTAGACAGGGAGACAGTATGTAGTAGGGACAGTTAGGTGATAGACAGGGAGACAGTATGTAGTAGGGAAAGTCAGGTGTTAGACAAGGAGACAGTGTGTAGTAGGGACAGTTAGGTGTTAGGTGATTTTAGGCAGGATTGATCCCTAAAAGCCGTTTTTAGGGCGAAAATTATAGATAGCAGAGATTGATCACACATATATACAGCTATTAAACCGGCTAGCAGCACATCAGTGTGTTCAGATGGAGTGTACTGTGAGGAATAGGCTGTGGTGTATCTACTACTTGGTGAAAACCTCAGATATAGGGTATACAGCTGTATACTGACAGCGTGTCAAAAAAATAAAAATTTGGTACTACTGTTTTGCGTTCTGTGCGTAACATTAACCCCTGGAAGGCCTGTTGCCTGAAGGAATTTCTGAAAAATCATATATATTGGATATACGTCTGAATACTGTATGTGTTGATAGGCTGTGATAGTGGCGTAATGCTGCGACTGTCAGATGCTACCAGGCATGCTTCCCCTGCTGTCCCAGTTGCATTCCAGAGGTGTTTGCATAATTTTCTGAGGTGTCATGGTGGACTTGGAAACCTAAATTTGACCACTTGGAGATAACCATGTCACAAGCATTTTTTCCCCTTAGAATAAAATGGGATTCGATAATCGATCGAATAGTCGAGCATCACAGTCTACTCAAATCGAATTTCAAACGTTCGAATATTTCAGTACTCGCTCATCTCTAATGTCCACTACAACCGGAGCTAGTTTTCTGTTCCGGAAGCAGAGGACCCCTTTAACATATTCTTACATAGGAACCGTAAGACAGTAAGCCATGTTGTTGTTTTCTCAGGGAACCTTTGCACCTGCCGTGGTTACTGTATGGTTTACAGTCCGCGACTGTAAAGAAGGTTTCCTCAGCAACAGAGACTGAAAAGTATAAAAGAAAACTAAAAACCTTTTATGATATAAATGGGAATTTAAGGGATTGGAAGAAAAGAGCAGAAGATAAAAAAAAAAAAAAAACATTTTATTTTTTAGATTGTAGACAAATAATCGCATTTCCATTATAGCGGCATACGTATACTTAATTCAAGGCTAGAAATCAATAAAGGCTCCAGCATGCTCTCTTCATCTGCATTCAAAGCATGGACGGACAAAGTGGCAGAACGGCGGATCCCTCTGCTGCTTTCTCTTGCAGATATGAATGGGAACGGCTTCTGATTATACCTGGATTGAAATTCTGGGTCATTATCTTCTTCCTTTGGTGCAGTCTGCACGGTACAACTCGCTGCTCGGGGAGCGTTACAATGTTATCAAACTGCCGTACCATAGAAGACACACAATGCCTATCTGCTACGTGTACGCGTCCGCCCTTGATTTAAAGGGTATGTTCACAATGTTGTTTACGTCTAATCCCGGCTGTGTTGCTTGCCTGCGGTTCGGACCCTCTTGTCTTTCGGAGCCGGCAATGTTTCGCACGAGTCTGTAGATGTGAAGGAAGCGGGGGCAATAAATAGTCTTCCTGGCGGCAAATAAAATGGAGGGGAAGTTGATTGACAGTGGGGGATGTCAGGTATACGGAGAGAGAAAAGACCATGTTTGTTTATGAAGAAAATGCGACTGGTTGTATATAATGAACATACGGCGCATGCTGTGCCTGGGAAAACATGAAACAATATCGCAGGTTGGAGTTGTGTCCTAAATAGAAAAACAGAATGCAAAATATTCCGATGCTAAGATACGACCTAGATGGAGTCAGAACTAGACTTTCCTTTACCCTGGTTTGGTACCATAGCCCTGTATCTAAATACATTTGCTTCCAGGTTTAGACCATGTTCACACTCTGTAAAACACTGGCCGTTCTGTGACCCAGCCAAGTCACAGAACGGCCGGTGTTAGAAGATCATCCCGGCCGGTACTGCAGTACCTGCGGGATGATCTTCATTTCTGGTGAATTGAGATGCGGATGCATCTGTGTGTGCGCGCATCTCAATTCACAACTGCACACAATGGAGCGTGTGGCCGGAGCCGCACGCTCCATTGTGTGCACTGTCATGTCAGTTTTTTTGTGTGGCCGCTAGCGATTCCTACCGGAGTGTATACTATGTGTATACACTCTGTCCGGGATTCCCTCTAGCTGCAGCACAATGTAAGTTAAGTATTAATCACGGCCGTTGTTGTCGATTTGTCGATTAATACTTAACTTACGCTGTGTGAACATGGCCTTAAGGTGTCAAAGTTTGGATGTTGCTGATCCTTCCTGTTAATTGAAGAATATAGAGATTTTCTAACAGTTCAGAATCAATTCCATGCAAACAAATACCATTCCAGGGGCTGCGAGGCATAACAAAGCAAAAACGTGGGGGATTAGTAAGTCGGTATCTCTGAAACATTTTCAGAAATTTTACATAGTGCATCAGAGTAGGCCTGTTTATCTTTAAGGTATCTTTAAGGCTGTGTTTCTACATTTGTAGTTTTGCTGCATTTCTCGGTTTACATAATTACAGTCTAATTGATAATGTGGTGTCTGCAATGCGTCTAAAAGGACTTTCTGTGTTTCCCCATGTGATCAGCATTACCAGGCTTCATTGCTGGTGTTTTTTTTTTAATAAACCGTCTGATGAAGCCTAGTAATGTTGTTTAGGTGATGAAGCCTGGTAATGCTGATCTCATGAAGCCTGGTAATGCTGATCACATGATGAAGCCTGGTAATGCTGATCACATGATGAAGCCTGGTAATGCTGATCACATGATGAAGCCTGGTAATGCTGATCACATGATGAAGCCTGGTAATGCTGATCACATGATGAAGCCTAGTAATGTTGTTTACGTGATGAAGCCTGGTAATGCTGATCACATGAAGCCTGGTAATGCTGATCACATGATGAAGCCTGGTAATGCTGATCACATGATGAAGCCTAGTAATGTTGTTTACGTGATGAAGCCTGGTAATGCTGATCACATGAAGCCTGGTAATGCTGATCACATGATGAAGCCTGGTAATGCTGATCACATGATGAAGCCTGGTAATGCTGATCATATTGCAAAGACTAAACAAAATGATCAATTAGGATCTAATTATGAAATGTGGGGTCTGCAATGTGTCTAAATTGACTTTCTGTGATTTGCGATGTGATCAGCATTGCCAGGCTTTATTGCTGCTGTTTTTCTATTGATAAACTATCTGATAAAGCCTGGTAATGTTGTTCACATGATGAAGCCTGGTAATGCTGATCATATTGCAAATACAAGACAACATTATATAATTATGTAAATCAAGAAACGTAACATAACTGTGAATGTGTGAACACAGACCTAAGGTTATGTCCAATAATGCGCCCCTTGCAGCTAATGGATCTTAAATAGTCTTGATTTAAAATCTGACCGTGTTGTGTTTGCATTTCCTATGCCATCCTCTAGTCTGTTCTAACCTACTAAATCTCTCTCATCTCTTGCCACCATGTTTGACAGAGCTGTGATATAAAACCAGCAGGCAAACAGCTAAGCAGGACAATGGTTATTCAGATAAGATCCTCATACTGTGTGACTATATTGATTTCAGACTTTATTAGGCCTTAGATGCACTCGATGCTCTTTAACTGACTCATTGCACCTTAGGTGAACTTCTAAGCATTGTGGATCTAAAAAAAAACAAAAAAAAAAACTTTCTGGCAAACAGCGGAAAGTCAGCAATTGCAGTGAATACAGTTTATTCTGAAATATTTTTTCATCGTCCACACACTTGCCCATTTGACTTACTATTTTGCAACCCTGTATACAATTTCATGCTCATCTTAAACTGCCCCCCCCCCCAACAAATAAGATGGCGGCTACTCGCACCAAAATTGTTCAGTTGACAGAAGGCTGGAATTGTGCATTACCTAGAGGAACCAAATTAGTTGCCTTAGTCTAAGAAAGTGGGGTCAAAACCAATTTGTCAGAACTGTACTGTACAAAAGTTAAGTGACAAGCACTTTGGTTACCCTCACAATGGCCAGTATAAAATCCTCTGTAGAACTTTGTGCTCAGATGGGAAGTAAGCTTTGATTTAACTTTCAGGCACAGTGTGGATCCCCTTGGAGGATTGAGAGATTGAGAAAGGCTCACAGATTGCAAGCACACAGCCCAGGCTCACTCTTCCCCTCTTGTGTACAGAGCACTAGCTAAGTCCCACCCCACTTCCTGTGTTCTGTCCTGGTCTCCATGTTACTAGAAATTGGCTGAGCCTATTGACAAGCAGTTGGCAGCACATTGCAAGGAAGTGAGACACCTAGCGGTCAAGACTTTAGAGCTTTTTTTTTTTCTGGGGTAAGAAGTGATTTATATCTGTTAGGAATCACACAGGTGCCTATTTAGGGTACATTATTAGAGATGAGCGAAGAAGGCAGAAATTCGTTCAGTGAGCTTCGCAGATTTTCGGTCAAGCTCGTTAAGATTTGCAAATCAAATCAGCCAAAACTGCCAAAACTATAGTAGCTACAATACTGGGACTATTACAGAAGGGAGAATTTGTTAATGCTTGTTGTTGTAAAACTGTCAAAATAAAAAAATGTAAATAAAAAAAAAAGTAAACCAACCAGTCAATCATTCAATTTCCGCCATTCCTCTCCTCTTTGTCTCTGTATCACTGTTAGTCTCTCCCTCCTCTCCTCTCTGTTCCTATATCCCTCTGTTAGTCTCTCCCTGCTCTGCTCTAACTCCCTGCTGCCATCCTGCTCTCTCCTCCACACACAGCCGACTGGCCACCTCCGTTACTGAACCTTTTTATACAGAGGGGGAGGTGCTGACATCACAAAGAGGTCTGCAGCTGATTGGTAGGGTGCTTGGAATTATGGTTAATCCCTTTCTCCCAACCAGTGGCGCTCCAGAAAGCATGTGCGGCCGCCATTTTGTTCTTACCGAATCGACAGAAGTTCGCTTGGCAGAAGGAAACTAATTTACAGTGCGATTCACAGCAAATCTTGATTCGACAGATTTACTTCGCTCATCTCTATACAGTATGTTCACACACACACACACGGGAGTTTTATTGCGTTATTCCACACAAAAAAAGACTGGATGTCAATTAAAAAAATTTGTTTCTGCAATTACATTAGTGCATGTGCGGACACAGCCTCAAAGATGGCCATACAGTTTAGATGAAAATTAGCCCAACCCTTCAACAATATATTAGGCAACATTCTAATGTGTATGGGCCGTAGTTAGTGATGAGCGAGCATGCTCGTCCAAGCTCGGCCCGTAGTCCTATACTAAGAAAAAGGAGGATTGGGCATGTTGGATTTCAGCACATCCAATCCTTTCTTCCAATGGGAGATAAGGAGTGTCCGATTTATGACCCTCTCTACTGAAACATGCATGCTAGCCCAACCGATACATGTATGCTTATAGGGATTCCAGTAAGGTAAATGCTGGCTTAACAAGCAAATATTGCATATGTATGGCCAGCTTTGGTATCATCTAGGAAGTCGTCAGTCCCATGGCCTTTATGTGATTTGGGATCCATAGCTTCTCTATGTAGAGAAACACTCAGGCATAAACCCCCAGTGCACATATTCTGTCTCTCTCGCATATATTTCCTCATTATCAATCTTTTCTCCTATTACATTAGTACATTCTCCTTGTAACGTCTTTCAGTATCACGAACCTTGAAATAAAATGCATTTTCTGTTTGCTTCCCTACTTTTTTTTTCTGTATTGTGAATATAAGGCGGGAGAAGTCAGGCGTAATAAATCTTAGCGCCTGTAGTGTTTCTAATCTATTGCGGGTACCCAAGGCATAGAGAGATAAAGTGACTTATCCTGCATCACTTGAAGTGTTCGGCAGAATCCGGACAAGGCTGGATCACACTCGGCTGCTTGAGCCACCCATCCATCCCTTACCATCATCCTTTATTCCTGAGCCGACGTTAGCGAAAAAAAAGATAATTACCATAATTGTGATGGGAACTTGTGTGTTCACAGTCTTGTGGACATATACAATGCCGAGTTCCTGATAACATTGAAGTCTCCGACTGTAATGAAGAATAACAAAGACCTGCTGTGATACGCGGTATGTCAAGCTGTGTCTCTGCCTCTAACAAGCGTAAGATGACACAATCACCATCCGCGGGATTGCTCAACATTCCTGTCTGTGCTGTATATTGCCAGGGACTTGTAACATCTTCTCTACGCTTAACAAGTCGTAGTCAACCACTTATTTTTACGGATCATGTTAGAGACGCACAGTTCTTAGAGAACGCGTGATCTCTCCTGTGTAGCCGCAATGGTTTCTTCTCTACCAGGAGAATATATGATGAATGGACTAAGACACTTTTTTTTATATAATATAAAATAGGCAACACCAAATTCCAAAAATGTTTTCTTTTTTTTTGTTTACCTGTAAAACATGTTATTGTATAGTGTTGAGCGGACTTTGGGAAACTGTCTTGGTTCGGCAACTTTTCCAAACCTGAACTCTCAGCATTTGATTCCCGCTTCTGAAGAAGTTTTATGCCACCCTAGGGCTGCCAGGAAAACATGTCATAGGCTGTATCCATGTTTTCTAGGATTCCCTAGGGTGGCCTCCACCTTCTTCAGAATGAAATGCTTTCAGTTCAGGTTTGGAGAAGTTGCGTAACCTGAACAGTTTCCTCAAGTCCTTTTAAGTCCACTAGTTATGGATGTTAAATGTTGAGAACGGATGAAAATCTGGATTTGTCTAGTGTGGACGTGTCAGTAAAGTTATAAGCACTCCTTTCTAATTAAGGTTGTATCATCATCCATTCAAAAATCCCTATTTTTTTTTTTTTTTGTTTCCGTAGGCTAAGGCTCTTCAAAGTGGACAATGGCTCATGCATTGTGCCACCTTGGAGCTAATAAGAATAAATGTGACCCAAAGTTCCCAAAAATCCATAATGGAACCATGGTTGTGGTTCGACCAGGGGTTTGTAACACTACTACATTCATTTACATAAACTATGATACAGCAGGGTAATACAGTGATTTTTGGGGGTGCAAGTTATCATGAAACTTGTTGGTCATAGCAACATGTCAACATGAGATCCCTGCCGACTTCAAAAACAAAGTGGAAGAGGCAGGCTACTGAGCACCGTGCCTCTTTGTTGCCGATCGACTCTTCTTGGAGAGTTGAGAGTTCAGTCTCAAAGTTTCTATCAATCTGCACAACTAAAATGAGATCCCTGTCGATTTCAAAAATAAAGTGGAAGAGAAACACTACTGAGCGTTGTGCCCCTTTGTTGCTGATCGTCTCCTCTCGGAGAGTTGAGAGTTCAGTTTCAAACTTTCTATGAATCTGTTCAACCTCATTCAGCAAGACAGAAGGAGACACAATACTGAGCGTTGTGCCGCCTCGTTGTTCAATCGGCTCCTCTCGTAGAGTTAAGTCTTCAGTCTCATAGAGTTTTTGTGAATCTGTGCAACCACACTCCGTTCTCCGAGGCGAGATAATCAGAGATTAAGGTGCACGATGCTTAGTTGAGAACTGTGTTTCCCTGTTTTTTAGTGATTGTTGGAAGACTCAGCAGTCAGACCACCACCGATCAAAGGGCATAACGTCGAAAGGCTTTAAAACAATAGATCGTTAAGAAATCTGCTACTTTCTATTACTGTGATTAATAATAGGCGTTAAAGGGGTATTCCCAGCTCAGCTTGTTATCCCCTATGCATGGACAACACTCCATTCAATCTTTTTGAGTTGAGTGCACAGAAATGATGGTGGCTGAGCATGCGCAGTATGCGCCATTCATTGCAATTTTGTCCCTTTTCTTAGGATGAGTGAGGTCTGACTAGTCAGCTGATCATCCTGTTATTCCCTGTCCATAGGATAACAAGGTCAGTTGGGAAGTATAATGTAACTAGAAGGCAGAAGTGGAGTCTTCCATATTCTATTTGTAGATTGCATTGTATTGCTGGACAACACACCTGAAGAAGAAGAAAGATGCTCATCTGGTGTCGAAACAAGTTGTAGAAATAAAATTGGTATTACATGAGAGCTTTATTGAATGTTTTATATATATTTTGTAGGAAATCAATGGGATTGATTGATTGTAGATACACTTCAGAAACCTTCTGTGTTTGCTATCCAGAAATAAAATACATGGTCAAGGAGGAGATGACAGATCATCAATATACCAATGCCGGGATATCTAAAATCAAGCAATTCTATTATTCTAGTGGTACAATATGGTCAAAGAAGTTTAGATCTTTTCTAGTTAATAAGTCATGACAGGATTAATTGTGATCAAATTATATAGGGGAAGAAAAAAAAAAAAAAAAACAGCAACCCAAAAGATGATTATTGTGGTGTTCAAGCTCTATGGCCTCCTCACCACTTATCAGGCACAGCTCCATACATTCAGACGTGACTGTTTTGGGAATCTTGCTCCAGCTGTTCCTCATAGGAGATACAAGAGCAGGGGCTCCTATCTTTGATAGGAGTACCTGCCCCTGTAATCCAACTATCCAGAAAGGAAAAGAGTTGCACTCACCCAAAAATGCACCTAGTGAAGTCTTTATTGAGGTGGACATGATGGACCCGTAGTGCCGTAGAAGCGCTGAGTGCGCGAAACAGGCTATCACTGCTTCCTTTGTCGTCTGCCCATGTGTGTCCGCACCATGCTATTGTTGTCAATAAAGACTTAACTAGATGCATTTTGGGGTGAGTGCAACTCTTTTCCTTTCTGGATAGTTGGATTATAGATGCTTGTTATGCTGCAATTGCGGTATCTGCATACAACAATGGCCTCCTATGATTCACCATTCTTACTGTCGACTTCACTCCACGTTGTTTTTGCTCCTGTACTTACTGAAGTATTCACTATAGGGGAGATTTATCAACCTGGTGTAAAGTGAAACTGGCTCAGTTGCCCCTAGCAACCAATCAGATTACAGTCTCCAGTCAGAGTCTGTGAGGAATGAAAGGTGGAATCTGATTGGTTGCTAGGGGCAACTGAGCCAGTTTCACTTTACACCAGTTTGATAAATCTCCCTCTGTATGTCTCTCAATGTGCAGTCCGCATTAACATAGAGCCCCAAGCTAAGTAGAGAAGCAATGATAATATTTTCATGGGCAGATATCAGAGAGATATCAGAGTTCAGACCCCAACATCTCACGAATGAATTGGGAGAAGTACATGTTAGTCATGGTCTCTCCTGCCTTCATTTCACATGACCAAGGCAAACTCATATTGTAAGGGCCGTATTACATGTCCTGACCCTGCACTGTAAGCAAGCTTGCTTTCATGTAAAAAAAGGAGTCGTACTTACCTGTCAAAGCTCCCCTGGTGTCCTCCAGTCTTGTTCCTGCACCACAGCTGCCTAGGGAACTTCTGATCCAATCTCTGAATTAAAAGGCCGCTCAGCCAATCACTGGCTGGGAAGCCAGTGATTGGCTGAGCAGCCTGAGCGGTTTAGAGACGGGTACAGAAGTGCCGGAGGCTGCTGCGGTGCGCAAAGAACAAGGGTGGAGGACATTGGGGAAGCCTAGTCAGGCAGGTATAATCTTTTTTTTTTCTTTACCCAATTATCAGCTGCAGCCATGCATCACTACTGCACATTGCAATGCGAGTGCCGATGCAGATAATTTTTTTAAAATATTAAAAGACATCGATCAGCCGGTGATCGTTTCTTCAGCCGATCGTCATCTTTATTATGCAAAACGATATCTGCCCGAATTGGCCTGATTAGGCAGATTATCGCTATGTGTAATAGGGCCCTAAGTCTATGAGGGAAGCCCTGGTCTCGTAAACACAGAGAGGGGAGAGAGTCGCATGGTAGCATGCTCGTTCTTGTGATCGGTCAAAGTCTGACTGCAATAAAAATAAAAAATTCAGACCCCCAACCAATAAAATTTTTTGACGTCTCCTGTCAACGTGGGGGTTCCGCATGGAATTCCAGTGCCGATTCCATAATGTGAATGGGCCCTTAATGTGCTTGTTATGTTAGATAATACCTTGGAATTTCAAGACACACTAGCAAGACCCATGCATTTTTGACAAGATTCCTCAATTTCTGGAGACCTTTAAGATCTATAGTTCCAATGGTTGATACAATAAATGATGACATCATAATACTGGAACCTTCTCAGGCCACATGTTACCGGCCCATGGACTTTATTCCAAGCATTGTCAACTAGGGTGATTTTAATGTATTCCTTATGTAATATTGCTTTCTGGCCTCTAGCAACAGCCACACATCTATAATTTATCTGGTAATTCTACAACTGTGGAATATTTGAGTAAATATAAAAAATCAATAGAAAGAGATTGTTGAGTGGTGAATCCATCGGGTTAAAGGGTTGGAAATAATTAGTCAGATTTGCATTCTAAGTGACAAGCCGGGCTGAGGAAACCTCAGGTGACTCCGCGGTGGGTCAGGGCGGGATAGAGCAACGGTCCGGAGTGTAAAGAGAACAAAGACGTTGTGATTGACTGGCCCTACTCTCTGCCTGACCCGCCATCTGCATTCATCTGCTAGACAATGGCGCAGTCAGTGTAATAATAAACTGTGAGGATAAAACACAGAGCGGCGACCATGGAGGAGAGGAGTCCGCAGATCCGCAGCATTGCTTTTTTGCAGTTAGCGGTTTCCAGCTAATTGGTGGCTAATTAATGACTCACACAGCACTCCAGATATTGTTCTATAATAACCTGACCCTCTGTTACACCGAGCCCTGTCTATCGTCTGAGCGGAAACATCCATGGAAGAAAAGCTTTACCCGCAATAAAACCCGTCATTATCTTATTATCTGTCTGATATCACTCATATGTGCCCTACTTTATATTATGATGGATAAAATCTATCATTATCTATCTATCTATCTATCTATCTATCTATCTATCTATCTATCTATCTCCTATCTATCTATCTATCTATCCATTATCTATCTATCTATCTATCTATCTATCTATCTATCTATCTCCTAATTATCTATCTATCTCCTATCTATCTATCTATCTATCTATCTATCTATCTATCTATCTATCTCCTATCTATCTATCTATCTATCTATCTATCTACCTATCTATCTCCTATCTCCTATCTATCTATCTATCTATCTCCTATCTATCTATCTATCTATCTATCTATCATCAATTGTATCTATTTCTATATCAAGATTCTGTTTATCTTTCTATTGTTCTTTCATATCTATCTGTTGGTCTGCCTACCTGGTCTAACACCTGTCTGTCTGTCTGTCTGTCTATCTACCATCCATCAAATCTATCTGTATCAATCAATCAATCAATCAATCTATTTCATATTTGTTTATAGTTCTGATATTAGCTATATTTTTTCTTTTATATCTTCTTCCTATCCATCTGTATGAATTCTATCTATCTATCTCCTATATATCTATCTATCTCCTATCTATCTATCTATCTATCTATCTATCTATCTATCTTCTATCTATCTATCTATCTCCTATCTATCTCCTATCTATCTATCTCCTATCTATCTCCTATCTATCTATCTATCTATCTATCTATCTATCTATCTATCTATCTTCTATCTATCTATCTATCTATCTATCTATCTATCTATCTATCTCCTATCTATCTATCTATCTATCTATCTATCTATCTATCTATCTACCCATCCATCCATCTTCTATCTATCTATCTATCTATCTATCTATCTATCTATCTATCTCCTATCTATCTATCTATCTATCTATCTATCTATCTATCTTCTATCTATTATCTATCTATCTATCTATTTATCTACTATCTATCTATCTATCTATCTATTATCTATCTATCTACTATCTATCTACCCATCCATCCATCCATCTCCTATCTATCTATCTATCTATCTATCTATCTATCTATCTATCTATCTCTTATCTACCTCTATATCTATCTCTTATCTATCTATCTATCTATCTATCTATCTACTATCTATCTACCTATCCATCCATCCATCCATCCATCTCCTATCTATCTATCTATCTATCTATCTATCTCCTATCTATCTATCTATCTATCTATCTATCTATCTATCTATCTCCTATCTATCTATCTATCTATCTCATATCTATCTATCTATCTATCTATCTATCTATCTATCTATCTATCTCCTATCTATCTATCTATCTATCTATCTATCCAGTATATATCTATCTATCTATCTATCTATCTATCTATCTATCTATCTCCTATCTATCTATCTCCTATCTATCTATCTATCTCCTATCTATCTATCTATCTATCTCCTATCTATCTATCTATCTATCTATCATCTATCTATCTCCTATCTATCTATCTATGTATCTATCTAACTATCTATCTCTTATCTACCTCTATATCTATCTCTTATCTATCTATCTATCTATCTATCTCCTATCTATCTATCTATCTATCTATCTATCTATCTACCCATCCATCCATCCATCCATCTTCTATCTATCTATCTATCTATCTATCTATCTATCTATCTATCTCCTATCTATCTATCTATCTATCTATCTCCTATCTATCTATCTATCTATCTATCTATCTATCTATCTATCTATCTCCTATCTATCTCCTATCTATCTATCTCCTATCTATCCATCTCCTATCTATCCATCTCCTATCTATCTATCTATCTATCTATCTATCTATCTATCTCCTATCTATCTATCTCCTATCTATCTATCTCCTATCTATCTATCTTCTATCTCCTATCTATCTATCTATCTATCTATCTATCTATCTCCTATCTATCTATCTCCTATCTATCTATCTATCTATCTATCTATCTATCTATCTATCTATCTCCTATCTATCTATCTATCTATCTATCTCCTATCTATCTATCTATCTATCTATCTATCTATCTATCTATCTATCTATCTATCTATCTTCTATCTCCTATCTATCTATCTATCTCCTATCTATCTCCTATCTATCTATCTATCTATCTATCTATCTCCTATCTATCTATCTATCTATCTCCTATCTATCTATCTATCTTCTATCTATCTCCTATCTATCTATCTCCTATCTATCTATCTATCTCCTATCTATCTATCTCCTATCTATCTATCTATCTATCTATCTATCTATCTATCTCCTATCTATCTATCTCCTATCTATCTATCTATCTCCTATCTATCTCCTATCTATCTATCTATCTATCTATCTATCTATTATCTATCTATCTACTATCTATCTATCTATCTACCCATCCATCCATCCATCCATCCATCTATCTATCTATCTATCTATCTATCTATCTATCTATCTATCTACCCATCCATCTCCTATCTATCTCCTATCTATCTATCTATCTATCTATCTATCTATCTATCTATCTATCTATCCATCTATCTATTACATCCATCTCCTGACCCCCCTCTCTGCTGACGCTCAGCATTCCTCTATGTGTCTGTGCTGTCTCCCTGTATATTTTCCAGTGTTTTCCGGGCCCTTCTAGAACACGTGTTGTGACTTGTTGCAGGCAGACCTGCACTGAATACAGATAAGCTGCCAGTGATGGAGTTTTGGTGACCTTGCTTTCTCAGTGTAAGCATCTCAGCTTTTACTTCCCGTGTAGAGTGTGTGGGCAGGCGGTGAGCAGGCAGATGGCGGTGTAATCTAATGAGGATGCTGTGCATTAATCTGCGGGTCAGCGCTGACGCTCTCACCATGAAGACGAGATGTGTGGCTAAAGCTGAAATGAATTAAATTGTAACAGTATTAAGGAAAAGTGCAGAAAACTTGTCTTGGACTTAGTTCTCCATGGAGTATGTAGTCGCTTGATAACAGTCATATGTAGGCGGAACATGAAGCTCTTCAGTCTCAATGCAGAATCTGAGCGAGCGACGGCCATTCGCCAGGTTCTCCACTCCAGCACAGCTTCCTTTTACCAGCGTTTTTTATCATTTGTTTTTATTTTATTTTTTCAACATCACCGCTCTCATTTCCTCTCCCGTTTACAAATGGTCCCAAGATTAAACATAGTCCAATCAGCTCTAACTTAAAGAGACTTAACGTTTATACTGTATAACCTAGAGACAAAGAAGCTGAATAGAATGATGTATCACTTACATTAGTCTGTGCAGAGATATCTTCCTAACAACTAGTCCTCTCCAATATGTGCATGTGCACAGTAGTCCTGGATATTGATGGGCACCAGCTCCCTCTGTCCTCCAGCCACTGATTGTTAGTTGTCTATTTATACTGTGAGTATTCAGCAGTTGGAGGGCAGGGAGAGTGATGCTGCATGAAGCCCATTCTCCTGCATATCAGGAGAACGGCTGAACAGAATGATGTAAGATACACCTCTCTGTTCAGCATTTCCATCATTAGTTTATGCTGTGCTCATTTAAGGCAGGATAAACCTAGATCTCCCCATGTTATCCCCTACTATCTCATTACAATGGAATTACACAGTAAAATGATGAACAAGGTGGGAATTCCCCAGCAATAGGCCCTGTTCACATGGACCAAAACTGGGGAATTTCGCAGCGGAGAATCCCGCCAGCCTCCCTGTCATAATGACAGTCTATGGGAGGCTCGTGCGCTTCTTTTCTCTGTGTCTCTCGGCGCTGAAGAATGGACATGTCCAAGAGAGGAGGCGTGCGAGCCTCCCATACACTGTCATTATGACAGGGAGGCTGGCGGGATTTTCTGCCAGTTTTGATCCGTGTAAATGAGCCGTAGAGCACATAGGGTGGGGTATAAGGTAGGGATTGCCCTGTAGTAGGGGGTATAAGGTGGGAATTGCCCAGTAGTAGGGGGTATAAGGTGGAAATTGCCCAGTAGTAGGGGGTATAAGGTGGGAATTGTGCAGTAGTAGGGGGTATAAGGTGGGAATTGCCCAGTAGTAGGGGGTATAAGGTGGGAATTGTGCAGTAGTAGGGGGTATAAGGTGGGAATTGCCCAGTAGTAGGGGGTATAAGGTGGAAATTGCGCAGTAGTAGGGGGTATAAGGTGGGAATTGTGCAGTAGTAGGGGGTATAAGGTGGGAATTGCCCAGTAGTAGGGGGTATAAGGTGGGAATTCTCCAGCAGTAGGGGGTATAAGGTGTTGTTGATTATCCTGCAGTATCGAGCATAAGGTGGGGATTCCCCAGCAGTAGGGGGCATAAGGTGGGGATTCCCCAGCAGTAGGGGGCATAAGGTTTGGATTCCCTAGCAGTAGGGTGTAAAAGGTGGGAAATCTCCAGAAGTAGGCGTCATAAGACGTGGATTATGCAGCAGGAGGGGGCATAGGTTGTGAATTCTCCAGCAGTAGGGGGGTATAAGGTATGAAATCTCCAGCAGTAGGGGTCATAAGGTGTGGATTCCTCAACAGTAGGATGTATAAGGTGTGGATTCCCCAGCAGTAGGGGGCATAAGGTGTGGATTCCCCAGCAGTAGGGGGCATAAGGTGGGGATTCCCTAGCAGTAGGGGGCATAAGATTTGGATTCCCCAGCAGTAGGGGTCATAAGGTGTGGATTCCCCAGCAGCAGTGTGTATAAGGTGTGGATTTTCCAGCAGTACGGGGCATAAGGTAGGGATTCCCCAGTAGTAAGGGGCATAAGGTTTTAATTCCCCAGCAGTAGGGGGCATAAGGTGGGGATTTTTCAGCAGTAGGGGGCATAAGTTGTGAAATCTCCAGAAGTAGGGGGCATAAGGTGAGGATTTCCCAGTAGTAGGGGGCATAAGGTGGGGATTCCCCAGAAGTAGGGGGCATAAGGTGGGGATTCCCCAGTAGTAGGGGGCATAAGGTGAGGATTTTCCAGCAGTAGGGGGCATAAGGTGGGGATTCCCCAGAAGTAGGGGGCATAAGGTGGGGATTCCCCAGTAGTAGGGGGCATAAGGTGGGGATTTTCCAGCAGTAGGGGGCATAAGGTGGGGATTCCCCAGTAGTAGGGGGCATAAGGTGGGGATTCCCCAGAAGTAGGGGGAATAAGGTGAGGATTTCCCAGAACTGTGCACATACATGAAAAGTAAATGCAGTAAACAGTAAAAGTAATGCAACGGACATGAAAAATCCCAGTAACGGAAAAGAGGCGTATTATTAACATACTGTAACTCCCCGATCTCCACCATTCATGCATACGCCACAGACATTGTTTTATCCATGATGTTTTCTACTGGTTCCCTTCTGCCTTTCCCTCCATACAGCTGCTTCTACATGTATACAGATTATGTCCAATCTAGTGTAATGTACTTTGCTGATCCCCAGCTGCATAAATGGTGGTGGGGTATGTACAGTATACAGTGGTGTCATAAGCCATGTGCCAGCCACTGTAATGTTCTTTACTGGTTCCCCGCCGCAGTCTGCCATCTGTTGTGATGTTCTTTACCAGTTGACTGGCGCAGGACTCTTGCATGTATATACATTGTGGTCATAGATGCCGGAGACAGAAACCAGAGTGAGAATCAATAGAGAATTCAATCTGAACAGATTATACAAGACGTATAGGATTCTCGTACGACAACGCCCACAAACCGCAAAACGACCCGACGAACCCGCTGTCATCATTCAACATGCCGCTTCCCTCTCCCTATCTGTTAGTATGGCCGTCACCTCCCTCCGTCAGTCACTGTGTCCATCATGGTGTCTACTATCCATCTTTATATTGTGAAGGCTCTCTATTGTTATGCACTGTTCGCTTGGCAAGGTTAATATGGCGCTGCCTGTAGGCGCTGCTTTATATTATACACCGGATGCAATGGAAGTCATAGCCTGATCTGCGCTCACAGTAGATTACGAGACAGAGGCGCTTCTGTTTGGTCCATTAATATTGCATCACTATGGAAATCTGTTACTATCTTTAGACTTCTAGTACGAGAGACCATAGCTTGCGACAGAGGCTTAGTTGCAGCGTTGCCTTAGAGGGTCCACAGAACACCTGTGTAGTCCCCGTTGTAGATTTCGCTTTGCGGCCCAGGAGCTTTAGCGTTAGATCTTGTTATGCTTTCCTATGTTCGGGTAGGATGGAGCAGGTGGTCTTTTTCTGCCGACGGTCCTCTAGGTTTCTATGCATTGCTATGGCATCCACCTACCTGTACACTAGACTTCACTCTTAAAACCAATCCTCCTTGTTAAATGCCATATCAACCATACAAAAGACATAATTACACTTAAGCAAAATGCTCTCATCTAGTGACACATAGGGATGATTCATCCGGATGAAAACCAGCCAGGTGGCCGCTCACAAGCAGCTAAGTAATCTTCAAATGCAATGGGGATGTGTGAGCAGACTATTATGGAAGTGCAAAGTCCCGACTCACGGATCACGTATTATTAGCTCCACTTATCTCGCTGTACAAATAATTGTCGAAATAATTGGATTCCTTTACTGTAAACTGGGATCAAGGTGGGTGGGATATCAAAAAAATATTGTTTCTTTGGTGCTTGGCTACCAGGCCTGTAGACCCTCCATATACCAGACCTGTAGATCCTCCATATACCAAACCTGTATACCCTCCATATACCATACCTGACCTATAGACACTTCATATACCAGACCTGTAGATCCTCCATATACCAAACCTGTATACCCTCCATATACCATACCTGACTTATAGACACTTCATATACCTGACCTGTAGATCCTCCATATACCAGACCTGACCTGTAGACATTTTACATACCAGACCTGTAGACCATCCCTATACCAGACCTGTAGACCCTCTAAATACCAGACCTGTAGACACTTCATATACCAGACCTGTAGACACTCCATATACCATACCAGACCTGTAGACTGTCTATATACATGACCTGTAGACCTGCCATATACCAGACCTGTAGACCCGCCATATACCAGACCTGTAGACCCGCCATATACCAGACCTGTAGATACTCCATATACAAGACCTGTAGACCCTCTATATACCAGACCTGTAGACTCTCTAAATACCAGACCTGTAGACACTTCATATACCAGACCTGTAGACACTCCATATACCATACCAGACCTGTAGACTGTCTATATACATGACCTGTAGGCCTGCCATATACCAGACCTGTAGACCCGCCATATACCAGACCTGTAGACCCGCCATATACCAGACCTGTAGACCCGCCATATACCAGACCTGTAGACTCGCCATATACCAGACCTGTAGACCCGCCATATACCAGACCTGTAGACCCGCCATATACCAGACCTGTAGATACTCCATATACCAGAACTGTAGACCCGCCCATATACCATACCTGTAGATACTCCATATACAAGACCTGTAGACCCTCTATATACCAGACCTGTAGATACTCCATATACAGTACAAGACATGTAGACCCTCTATATACCAGACCTGTAGACCCTCCATATTCAAGACCTGTAGACCCTCCATATATCAGACCTGTAGATACTCCATATACAAGACATGTAGACCGTCTATATACCAGACCTGTAGACCCTCTATATACCAGACCTGTAGATACTCCATATACAGTACAAGACATGTAGACCCTCTATATACCAGACCTGTAGACCCTCCATATATCAGACCTGTAGATACTCCATATACAAGACATGTAGACCCTCTATATACCAGACCTGTAGACCCTCCATATATCAGACCTGTAGATACTCCATATACAAGACATGTAGACCGTCTATATACCAGACCTGTAGACCCTCCATATACAAGACCTGTAGACCCTCCATATATCAGACCTGTAGACCCTCCATATACCAGGCCTGTAGACCAACTATATACCAGACCTGTAAAACATTCATATACCAGACTGTAGACCCTCCATATACCAGACCTGTAGACCCTCCATATACCAGACCTGTAGACCCTCCATATAAAAGACCTGTAGACCCTCCATATACCAGACCTGTACACTGTCCATATACCAGACCTGTAGACCCTCCATATAAAAGACCTGTAGACCCTCCATATATCAGACCTGTAGACCCTCCATATACAAGACCTGTAGACCCTCCATATATCAGACCTGTAGACCCTCCATATACCAGGCCTGTAGACCAACTATATACCAGACCTGTAAAACATTCCTATACCAGACTGTAGACCCTCCATATACCAGACCTGTAGACCCACCATATACCAGACTTTTAGACCCTCCATATACCAGACCTGTAGACCCTCCATATAAAAGACCTGTAAACCCTCCATATACCAGACCTGTACACTGTCCATATACCAGACCTGTAGACCCTCCATATAAAAGACCTGTAGACCCTCCATATACCAGACCTGTACACTGTCCATATACAAGACCTGTAGACCCTCCATATAAAAGACCTGTAGACCCTCCATATACCAGACCTGTACACTGTCCATATACAAGACCTGTAGATACTCCTTATAGAAGACATGTAAACCTTCCATATACCAGACCTGTAGACCCTCCATATACCAGACCATTAGGTGCATTTCCCTTGGTCTGAGCAGATTCTAATATTGTGTACCACTCCTGCTGATCGGCACTTGTTTAATGAGAATTGCCATTATTGTGCGGCCATTGAATTTCATTGGATGTTGGTGGTACATATCCCCTTTATCCGGCTAACCACCTGGGAGAAAAATATTATCAAGTTACTGCTATGCACTTAGTATAAAGTCATAGATTAAAGGGGCTTTATGGGAAATATTTATTGATTACCTATCCTCAAGTTACATCCCATATATATATATATATATATATATATATATATATATATATATATATATTATTATTATTATTATTATTATTAATTTAAATTTTTTGTATTCTTACTATGAGGAATTTAAATACCTAGCTCTCAGCCTGCATTACAGATTTGGAACAGTAGTCAACATCTCCATAATGCCTATGTGTGCATCATCCGATGTAGCTCTTACCCTGCGCCCGCAGCCATGGCGCTAATGAATGTATAATTTAATTTAGGCGGCTTCAGTCACTAACCTCTGCACATTTCTCACTGAAGAAGATTGATTGAGGTGTTAATGAAACCAATAACTTAAGAGCATTAGGAATAATCTATTGGTATGTGGGTCATAGGCAGTTGGAGCAATGCTCTGCAGAGGACTTCACAATGACTTCAGTGGTCGGAGGCTATACTGTATTTTGACCATTTTATGACTCTACAAAAAAAGTAAGAAAAATCTTTATATAGTGCCAACAACAGATATATATATATATATATATATATATATATATATACATATCCTGAATTAAAGGAAGGGTAACACCAATGCTATGGAGTCTAAACAGACATCTAAAGGTGTGAAATAGACTCTTGGACATGTGGTCCTATAAAAGGCGAGGTTCAAGAAAATCTGCTTTGAAATGGACATTTCTGGCCAATCTTGGGGGTGTTCCGGAGTTCCCTGATTGGTATTGGCATTCTCCCCACCCCATTAGCCTTGATTGATAGGAAGAAATCTATTGATCAAGAGTGGTGGGGAAGGAAGAAGCCGCTGGGGACCTCCCTGATGACTCCCTAATGACTCAGCTGGCATGAAAGTGATTACATGTTCCCTTATAAAGAGAAAGATCCTACAAAGGTACAAAATTCATGGCCTGCCTTTGCTGAAGGTTAGAAAAAGTCCACCTGTTCACCAAGTAATTACCAACAGAGATGAGCGAGCACTGATATACTGAAATGCTTGTTAATCAAGTTGAATATTTTTTAATACTAGAGTGCTCGATACTATAGAGTCCCACTTGTTACCCCCTTCCCTTGTATTGCATTATAGCCGCCAGTTTCTTTACTATATATTTCATTTATACAGCATAATTTTATTCTAATTTTGCTGGTTTGGGTTTACAAATTAAGACTGAAACAAAAATATGCTTTTTTAAATTACTATAATAACTATAATGCAATAGACGCAATACCAAAATCCTTTTCAATGGTAAGAATAATTCTCCCCCCAAGAGTCTTCCCCCTCCAGGGGGTTAACGTAACCCCCTGGGGGCTTTCAGGTTAACCAGATGCCGAGCAGGGGGGAACCTGGTTAAACATTTGTGAGTTGGGGCACCCATAAGCTTGTTGAAAGGCTTTTCAGCAGCTTTTCCACAAGAGCGCCTGACCAGCACGTAGTCCAATACTCGAGTGAATACTATACTCAAAAGAGTGTGCTTGCTTCTCTCTATTCACCAAGTGTGGGAAACCTGATTGACACACCCTGAGAGATCTTGGTGACTTACAAAGTGGAACAGTGAACACACAGTGACAAATAAATATATGAATCAGATGTGCGCCTTGAAGTACAGCCTGGCCATTTGGCCAGGTCCATAAAAATTTTGCATAAAGGCCCATTTAGAAGTGCATAGTATGTTCTTTTTATTCTGGGATTGGAGCTTTGAGGTGATATGTAACAAGAAGGGGTAGGAATTATTCTAATTTGTGTTTTTGTGTTGTTTTTTTAAAACTTTATGTCTATTTGAATTTTGCAAGACATTAGTAGACATTACCGGAATGAATGGGGGGGGGGGGCTTAAAGGGGTTGGCCTCTTTATAGTAAACAAGTTTTGTGTGTAGTATACTGTAAGTGAGTGTATTCACATTACTTACTGACAGCAACTCCCTGTGTACCCCGGAGCTAAAATATGACTCCCGTCCTCCATGCTGTGCTTTCCTGCTCTGTGGTGAGTCTGTCCAAAAGATGGCTGACATGGAGGAGCTTGTGACCATGCCCCGTCTGCAGTGTCCTTTATAGGAATATACAGGCTCAGTGGTGGACACTGGGGGGTTGGGCATGATCACATGCTCCTCCATGTCAGCCATCTTATAAACAGGATCACCACAGAGCAGGACAGCCCAGCCTTGAGGAGAGGAGTCTGATTACAGTTACCAATACTGTACACTGAACTATTTTACTATAATGTGGCCAACCTTTTTAACATTTCTTGTGGCCGAAAGTTTGCCATTTTGCTCATCTAGCTTTGCTTCTTAATATTTTGGGCAAAGAAATGGATTTTGTCGATTTCCCCCCAAAGGGGTTTACCTCAGGCTAGGGAAGGGACAGTGCATTGGGATTCAGAATGATGGCGGCATGCATGGCTCAGGGGGCTGGGCTTTTGTATAGTTGATGGTTTTGCATCTTATTTTCTTTTTGGATCCTCCCACAATAACGTAGACCCCAATTAGAGCTATGTATATGTAAACGGTATTTTCAATATTTACCGAAACAACTATCGTAATTATTTCCTTAGCATGCTGACTGCAGGGTTGGCACCAGCAGTACAGTGCCCCGTGCCAGATTTCAGTGTTTATTCTATGAATGATTATTTTGGACATGCATTTTTCCAGCGTAATAGTTTGAGCAAATTCTTCCCTAAAATAACTGTGTTCTAGCCAAAGTCATCAAAGTAGGCTTGTCTGTGACACATTACTCTAATATATCATCGATGTGCTGCACAGCGGAGCTCCTTGATGAATAGTCCCCATAAATCATCCAAGTAGATTTACTGGTAAAGGCATTATCTGTTTAACAGGGTCCCCAAAGGCAAGCATTACTACAATTATAGGACTACAAACAGGAAGCTTGGACACGGTAACCATAAGCCGGCGGAACCCCGAGAAATAGATAAAACTAATTTGCACAGAGTAGACAGTGGATTTAGCCATTGTTTTATAAATAACAATGTTTGGCGGAATTCTTTGCCTCTCTTTAGTAATGACATGTCAAGGAAATATAGAACTAGATTGATACTTGACTTTGCAGCAATCTCCACCGATCAGCTGGATCGCCTTCACTGCAGTATTCAACACAGTGACAGTCATACAAGTGTGGCCGTCTCTGGTATTGCAATAACATAATCCGGACTGAGATACAGTACCAGTAACAGCCCCTAGGGATGAGCGAGTTTGAGTCTGTCCAGACTTGATTACTAGTGGCTGCAGATGTCTTAGGGTGCGTGCACACTATGGAATGGCGCCGGAAAACCCGTTGCAGATTCCGCAGCTCACGGCCACGTGCGTCTCCGCCCGTGCCATAAACTCCATTCTATGCATGGGCGGATTCTGCCACCTGTCCAAATAACGAACCTGTTTTCCATCGCGATTCTGTAGTGTGCACGTACTCTTAGGGATACAGCCTATGGTCTATGGGGGAGATTTATCAAACATGGTTCCAGTCTATTACCGAGCACCGACCCGGCCTTAAGCACTGGTGGCGGGCTGACCCACCCCCAGCGGGAGGAAACCTCCTCCTCTTTATCATTCTAATGGAGCTATGTCGGAGAGGGGAAGGGGTTTTCTCCCAGTGGGGGCAGGCCAGCCCGCCACCAGTGCTTCAGGCCGGGTTGCGGTAATAGACTGGCACAGTGCGTTGAAAACCACTGAAAACCACTGCGGTTCAAAAAAGGAACTGCGCCACCAGTATCCTTGTGCCGGTGCCAGTCTATTCATGGTAAAGGCAGAAAAGCAATAATCATAGTCCAATACACATAATGCCATGTGTATCTCAAATATCTGATTAAAAACATGTAATAAAGCATGACCAAAGCACATAATAAATTTTAAGTTAAAGGGTTACTCCGGCGAAAATCTGGCACAAGAAAGTTATGTAGATTTGTAATTTACTCCTATCTAAAAATCTCAAGTCTTCCAGTACTTATCAGCTGCTGTACGTCCTGCAGGAAGTGGCGTTTTCTTTTTAGTCTGAAACAGTGCTCTCTTCTGCCACCTCTGTCCATGTCAGGAACTGTCCAGAGCAGCAGCAAATCCCCATAGAAAACCTCTCCTGCTCTGGACAGTTCCTGACATTGACACAGGTGGCAGCAGAGAGCACTGTGTCAGACTTGAAAAAATACACCACTTTCTGCGGAATATACAGCAGCTGATAAGTATAGGAAAACTTGAGATTTTTAAATAGAAGTAAATTACAAATCTGTATAACTTTCTGAAACCAGTTGATTTTAAAGAAAAAGAGTACCCCTTTAAGAACTCAAGGAGGATCTAGATCAGGGTGTCAAGGCTGCAGCCCTCAAGCTGTTTAAAAACTGCAATTCCCGTCATGCCTGGACAGCCAAAGCTTTAGCTTTGGCTGTCCAGGCATTATGGGAATTGTAGTTCTGCAACAGCTGAAGGCTTGTGACTTTGACCCCCTGATCTTGGCCGATCTATAGATGACTTTTCCTTCTATTAAAATCACGATAAAAGTTTTCATCAGAGGTAAAAGTCTTCAGAGTGAAACAAAATGTAGGAATCCAGGAGCTGAGATGCGTCTGACATCTGTCTAGAACCAGCGGGAACCGTCACGTTATAGTCAGAATGAAGAGTTATTAGATATAATGTGATTTTGTCAAAACCTGTGACAAGTGGCGCAGAATACTACCGACTTCTTACAAGTTTGCCAGAAATTAAAATCATCGACAGACTGGAAACTTGTTTAAGCTGCCCATGGATGACTGTGCAGACTACAGTGAGGAGGAGGAGGAGGTCACAGACATGGGGGGATGGGGGGACTCTCTCAGCCGAGACTCATCCATCCTGCAACTCTAGTTCAAGGGAATGGTGCCAATAAAAAAAAAATTCCTTTAATCCCTTTATTTGTGATCAATAGTGATTAGAACATATTCTGGATTATAGGACGGTGATGGAAAATACATTAATACAATTCTGTCTTTATTGATCTAATTTAAAGGGCTTTTCTATTTTATTTTTTTTTTTTTTTACTGGTATTGCTATAGAAACTAGATTAGCAGGGGTCCATCTCTTTGTGGAGGAGGCTACAGCATTTGGGCGAACGGTGCAAACTTTTCAAGGGAGAAGCTGTAATACCAAGAACAGCCACTATGAAAAGCATGGCGCTGTGCAGTACGACCAATGTAAAGAGAGAAGAGGCTGCAGTGCCGACCCAGGAACCCCTGCTCTTAGCAACTGATGGATCTAGGAGACCACAACAATCTTAAAACTGACTAATTATTTTAGTGTGTAGGGCTGGGTTTACACTACATTTTTGTATCCCTTTTTTTTCCATTCATTTTTGCAAAAAACGGATGGAAAACGGAGGGAAAAATGGATGCATTTGTTTGCATCCCTTTTGATCAGTTTTTCCATTAACTTCCATTATAAAAAAAAGCACCCTTTTTTTATGTACACAAAAACTAACTTGACCTTATTTTTGTGTATGTTAAAAATAAAACAGATGCGTTTTGATCAGTTTTATTTGTATAATTAAAGTCAATGGAAAAACGGATCAATATGGTTGCCCACAAATGCATCAGTTTTTCTATCCTTTTCTGAAAAAACAGATGAAAAAACGGATAGTAAAAACGCAGTGTGAACCCAGTCTGACCAAACAGTAAATAAATGTCCAGTTTCTTATAGTTATTATTATTGTTATCATAGTTATTATTAGGTTGTGTAATTTTTTTTATATTAATTGAAACTGGGGCCACCATCAAATATGTCTGAGCCTTTAAGAGCAAATGGTCAGGGCCGCTCAACCTCTACCTTGTACCACATTGCATAGAATTAATTTAAAATGGCAGACGATTTTGCCCCAGTTCTCGGAATCGGTGTTGGTGGGAGTCTAGGTGGTCGGACCCACATCGGTCAGTTTGTTATCCCTTCTCGGGATTGATGGGGGTCCAGCGATTAGTTTGTTATACCTTCTCGGGATCGGTGGGGGTCCAGGCGGCCGGACCCACAGCAATTAGTTTGTTATCCCTTCTTGGGATCGGTGGGGGTCCAGGCGGCTGGACCCACAGCAATCAATTTGTTATCCCTTCTCGGGATTAGTGGGGGTCCAGGTGACCGGACCCACAGCGATCAGTTTGTTATCCCTTCTCGGGATCGGTGGGGGTTCAGAGATTAGTTTGTTATCCCTTCTCGGGATCGGTGGGGGTCCGGGCGGCTGGACCCCCAGGGATCAGTTTGTTACCCCTTCTCGGGATCAGTGGGGGTCCAGCAATTAGTTTGTTATCCCTTCTCGGGATCGGTGGGGGTCCAGGTGGCTGGACCCACAGCGATCAGTGTGTTATCCCTTCTCGGGATAGGTGGGGATCCAGCTAATAGTTTATTATCCCTTCTCGGCATTGGTGGGGGTCCAGGTGGCTGGACCCACAGCGATTAGTTTGTTATCCCTTCTCGGCATCGGTGGGGGTTCAGCAATTAGTTTGTTATGCTTTCTCAGGATCGGTGGGGGTCCAGGCGGCCGGACCCACAGTGATCAGTTTGTTATCCCTTCTCGGGATCGGTGGGGGTCCAGCAATTAGTTTGTTATGCCTTCTCTGGATCGGTGGGGGTCCAGCAATTAGTTTGTTATCCCTTCTCGGGATCGGTGGAGGTCCAGGTGGCTGGACCTAAAGAGATCAGTTTGTTATGCCTTCTCGGGATCGGTGGGGGTCCAGGCGGCCGGACCCACAGCGATCAGTTTGTTATCCCTTCTCGGGATCGGTGGGGGTTCAGAGATTAGTTTGTTATCCCTTCTCGGGATCGGTGGGGGTCCAGGTGGCTGGACCCACAGCGATTAGTTTGTTATCCCTTCTTGGGATCGGTGGGGGTCCAGGCGGCCGGACCCACAGCAATTAGTTTGTTATCCCTTCTTGGGATCGGTGGGGGTCCAGGCGGCTGGACCCACAGCAATCAATTTGTTATCCCTTCTCGGGATTAGTGGGGGTCCAGGTGACCGGACCCACAGCGATCAGTTTGTTATCCCTTCTCGGGATCGGTGGGGGTTCAGAGATTAGTTTGTTATCCCTTCTCGGGATCGGTGGAGGTCCGGGCGGCTGGACCCCCAGGGATCAGTTTGTTACCCCTTCTCGGGATCAGTGGGGGTGCAGCAATTAGTTTGTTATCCCTTCTCGGGATCGGTGGGGGTCCAGGTGGCTGGACCCACAGCGATCAGTGTGTTATCCTATCTCGGGATCGGTGGGGATCCAGCTAATAGTTTATTATCCCTTCTCGGCATCGGTGGGGGTCCAGGTGGCTGGACCCACAGCGATTAGCTTGTTATCCCTTCTCGGCATCGGTGGGGGTTCAGCGATTAGTTTGTTATGCTTTCTCAGGATCGGTGGGGGTCCAGGCGGCCGGACCCACAGTGATCAGTTTGTTATCCCTTCTCGGGATCGGTGGGGGTCCAGCAATTAGTTTGTTATGCCTTCTCTGGATCGGTGGGGGTCCAGCAATTAGTTTGTTATCCCTTTTCGGGATCGGTGGAGGTCCAGGTGGCTGGACCTAAAGAGATCAGTGTGTTATCCCTTCTCGGGATTGTTGGGGGTCCAGCGATTAGTTTATTATCCCTTCTCGGCATCGGTGGGGGTCCAGGTGGCTGGACCCACAGCGATTAGTTTGTTATCCCTTCTCGGCATCGGTGGGGGTTCAGCGTTTAGTTTGTTATGCCTTCTCGGGATCGGTGGGGGTCCAGGCGGCCGGACCCACAGCGATCAGTTTGTTATCCCTTCTCGGATCGGTGGGGGTCCAGCGATTAGTTTGTTATCCCTTCTCGGCATCGGTGGGGGTTCAGCGATTAGTTTTTTATCCCTTCTCGGCATCGGTGGGGGTTCAGCGATTAGTTTGTTATCCCTTCTCGGCATCGGTGGGGGTTCAGCGATTAGTTTGTTATGCCTTCTCGGGATCGGTGGGGGTCCAGGCGGCTGGACCCACAGTGATCAGTTTGTTATCCTCTTTAATTCAGGATGTGGTTCAGCACTTTTATTCTTATAGAAGCTCAGTTACTTGCAATGTTAAATTCACATCAATTTCTCTTATCAGAATTTTTCAATTATGGGAGCTGGTACACATGAATAATAAACCATGTTCCTTACACTGACAGCACTGCTCTGTGAACTGTAACCCTCTACTGCTCTCCAGACAGGAACAAATACACCATTTCCTGCAGGAGATACAGCAGCTGATAAGTACTGGAAGACTGCAGATTTATTTTTTAATAGAAGTCAATTACAAATCTCTGGCACTTTCTGGCACCAGTTGATTTGCAAGAATTTATTTATTTATTTTTTTGAACAACCCCTTTAAGCTCTACCTGTCACAGCTGTACATTTGTATACCAGTAGGGGGTTCAAAAATGGTTCACCCTGGATAAAACCATTCTGTTGGAAGGGTCCTCTTACTATAAATTGATCATAGGTTTCCTGTTGCTGAGCCCTCCAGTGATCAGCTATAAGAGGGGCAGGGAACCTAGGCTCTCCAGCTGTTGCAAAAGTACAACTCCCATCATGCCTGGACAGATAAGGTTCCCTACCCCAGAGCTATAGGTTTTTGCATAGCACCCCAACAGGCAAAACAAAGTATTACAAGTTCTCAATGTAATCAATGCATGATCGGTGTGATGCATTGATGTAATATGTCTTCCTTTTTAGACAATGGGGGGATTTATCAAACATGCTGTAAAGTGAAACTGGCTCAGTTGCCCCAAGCAACCAATCAGATTCCACCTTTCATTCCTCACAGACTCTTTGAAAAATGAAAGGTGGAATCTGATTGGTTGCTAGGGGCAACTGAGCCAGTTTCACTTTACACCATGTCTGATAAATCTCCCCCACTATATGCATGGGCTATTAACCCTTTGAGCTCCTTAGTAGGTTTCAAAACCAGCAATCCCCTGTCATGCCGTGTAGCTTGGACTTTTCCTAATGTGTTTTTTAATCTCTGTGCTAAGTTTCTGCTCGTCTGTCGCTTTAACATAAAATAGGAGCTTTATCTTTAAACCAATAATAACCCAAGTAAAGAACATTTGAAATCAGCAAAAATCCCCTGTACAGATCATTGCTTAATAAAACCGGAGCTGACAACAGAACATTTCCCATCATGCCGTGCTCCTGCATTATATCCTTTTCCTACTGTAAAACACATTCTCATCATCATCATCATCTTACGTGAGAGTCGTGATAAATATTTATACCTCAGCATCTAATTCGCACGTAAATAAGCGGTAAATATAGGAACCATTAAGAGCACCTGCAAAGTACAGTATCTCGCTCCCCGCCGTACTTTATTACTCCTGCTGAGACAATGACTTATTGCGTGAAATCATCGGAAAGTAGATATTGCTTTTACATACCTGAGAACATCCACGTAGAAAAGTACTTGTTTCTTGTACTTGAAACAGCGCCACCCTTAGTCTATAGGCCGTGACTGGTATTGCAGCTCAGGTCCATACAAATGACTGGGACTGGGATAGGAATAATGTTGCTTCTGGATATACAGAAATTACTAGACTATAGATACCACACTAACAGTGCTACAAAAACATGGCCACTTTCTTCCAGAGTCAGCCCCACTCTTGTCTCCAGTTTGGGGGCAAGTTTTTTGAAGTGTCACTGTCGTTTATTTTTTATTATTATTATTATTTTTTTTACAGAAATCAATAGAACAAGCGATTTTAAGAAACTTTGTAATTGGATTTATTAGCAGAAAAATGCATTTTTATCATGAAAAAGCAGTTTGAAGCTCTCCCCCCCCCCCCCCTGTCTCCATGGTTCTGTTATGGAGAGGGGAGGATTGGAGGGAGATGAGGCACCAAAATAGGACAACAAAGAGTTAATTTACAGCTACATCACCAGGCTATCTCCTCTGAAGTCAGCACTGACCTCTCTGACCTCTGAATACCGGCTTTCACACAGCTCCCACTGTGCAATCTCTGCCGGGGACTAATCTCCCTCCTCCCCCCTCCCCTCTCCATAGGTTACACAGGGCCCGACTGATGTAAACAAGTCAAGATTTCCTGATAATGAGCAGTGAGAGAGGGGGGAGGGGGGCGGTTGACCCGGTGAAAGTCTTTTTGAATGCAGATAATGGCATATTTGCCTAATAAACCCAATTACAAAGTTTCTTTAAATTGCCTGTACTATTGATTTATGCAAAAAAAAAAAAAAAAATACGACAGTGACACTAACTCAGTTCCAGTAATGTGAATAGAGCTTATTTGCAGACCACACCTGGACGGGAGACAAGAGTCGCGTTGTCTCTGGAAGAAAGTGGCCATGTTTTTATAGCACTTGAGAACCCCTTTAAATTGCATAAAAATAAAAAAAATTGGAAATTTTGGGAAAGTGCAGCGATTTTATGGAATTTGTGATTAGTCCATATAGGATTATAAGATACAGTTGGTATTTGTTAGAAAGAAGCATATATGGTCTAATTAACTTAAGTTTTAAAAGGAAGGTGTCATCAGAAAATGACTTATTGTTTAAATAATGTTTTTATGTAAACGTATTTTTTAATAATTTTTGGTAGATTTTTTTTTCATTTTTTTTATTTTTCTATCTATATTATATAATAATCCTGAGAACTTGCAGTTATCATTCTCACCACTAGGGCTAAAACTAAGCTGAGATTTCTGCACTCTCGTCTTTATTGCGCTACTTCCTTTCTAGTGTGTATCCTATAACCGACTTCATGTTCCTGTTGTACACTGTAGCTGGTCATTTAGCCAACACCATCCCTCCCAGTTAGTCGTTTTGACATTAATAAACTCACTATATTCACATGAGCCGCAAACATAATGGAAGGGAAATAGAGCTGGCTGAATTCCCAGGTAGCGTGTACAGCATGAACAGCATGAATACTAGACAAGAAGTGATGCAATAAAGACAATAGAGCAGACCTAGTGCAAAAAGGGAAGCCTAAAAGACCTTAGAAAAGTGACTTACAAGGTATGAAAGGTTGGGGATCTAAAAAGTTACTAGTTTTAATATTTTTTTCTGGGACTCTCTATAGAGAGATTTAAAGGATCCCATTGGAATGAAAATTCATATTGCCGGCAACGTATTTTCAGCACAAAAAAGCCATTAGACGGCAGACAGCTCGGAGTGCGGCAAATAACAGGCTATCCAGTAACTAGGGCAGATTCCAGCGATAACACCTGCACCTGTCTGCAGATTTTATGTATCTTTTTCCAGTCTATTTTTACCCAGCACACAACACAAAAAGCAATCGTCGAAATACAGCCTGTGATTCCTTTCTGTTAAAAATTGTGACTTATGCCGGTGGCCTAAATCCTTGTATTGGAAAGCTTCAGGTTGCAGCATCTCCAGTAATTGCTGTAAATACCCTTACTTATAGAGCGGAGAAGCGTCCAAGAGAAGAGTAGAGAACATTCTCCCCGCGTAGACCTTCTGAAATGTTTTTGCTTTCTTTTTACATTGTACTCAAATTATTTGTCGGAGAATAGAATGGAGGCTTTCTCCCGAAGAATGAGTATCTTGCGGTTTAGACGTGTCCCTTATAAATGTTCTGGGATGCAGGTGCTCCTAATAGACTTAAAAGTACCTGCTGTCAGATGAAAAAAGGAAAAATGGTATCGAGTACATCTCGGGAAAACAGCCCACTACGAGCCACCTTAAACGTGTTCTACAATGAAGACAGTTGTAGTATGCAGAGTTATATTTATGCAGCCGTGATCAATGGCTTCTTTTTTGGTGGAAAAAAAAATTCCAAAAAAAGTTGGTACAAAAATTTAGCCTCCGCCAAAAACATTGCAGTGGTGTGGTGGTGGAGTGCCAAACTGCAGTCCTAGCGTTTGCCCAGTGCCTCAGTGTACACACTTATGAATCGACACTAACTACTGTGTGTTTTCTGCCCAGTGGATCTTCAGGCCTATGGGAGCAGTGGAGATGCGCGCGGCTGCCAGTGGCCACCAGCAGGTGCGAGCGGTGGAATCTGCGGCGGGTGTTCCATCGGGATTCCGTAGTGTACACATACCCTAAGGGTATATGCACACAGAGTAATTCCCAAAGAATGCGGAATCCACTACTCATCTCCCTACGCTCCCACCAGAATTTCCACCTGTCACATAGGCTCCGTTATATGCTCAGGCAGATTCTATTGTCCGCCCAAAGAATCGACAAGACAATTCATCGGGCGTACAGCGGAATCCGACACAACATATCAAGCAGCCTATGGAGCCGGCAGAGAGGGAAGTGGGAGTGCATGGGGACAAAGGGTGGACTGAGCACGGAGTATTCAGCGAGAATCAGTCCGTGTGTATATACCGTGTGTATATACCCTCAAGTAGAAAGGAGTCCACCTCTTGAGTTTCTGCTCCAGGAGGCAACTTACATAAGTAATGGCATTCTTCCTAAACGACCCTGTCCACATTTGGGAAAAGTTGTCCAAGCCCGCCAATATTTGGTGGACAGGCTGTCCATCTAATGCGCCTTGATCACTCTTGACCCCAACAGATGATTTGGGGGGGGGGGGGAGGGTCAAGCATGACAAATTTTAACACTTATCTCTCTGCGAAGGTGTTGCTCTTAGAGGTTTCTGGTAGTGGCTTATTCCAGTCTCCCCATGAAGTGAAGCATGCATGTGTGAACCATACAGTGACCATATCCCCTATTTGTGCTCCCACATATTAGTAGACCATATTTGTGCCATGACACAATACAGTAATAGTTACACATAGTCAGAAATTTGATCCACCACGTCAATACTTTGCAACAGTGAAAATAAAATGAAATCCTGAAACTCACCCCTTCCTGCTCCTAAAATGAGCTGCTAGGGCTTCTTCTGGTCTTGGCTGATAACAGCGACACATTGGGTGAGAGCCAAAATTGCCATATAAGCAGTTTAACCTACATCATCTTTCTAGGTTAATAATAATTTTCGGTGCCGATAGATATAACATGGACTCTGCTATAACCGTATTCTCGTCTCAACTGCACTTTGGCAAAACTAGGGCTAAGATAGATGGGATAGCCAAGAAAACCAGCATACCAAATTCTTCTCTCCGCACACATCTGCTGTCGGAGAGGAATCGGGAGGCTCCTGTAGGCTTCACAATAGAGGGTCATTGTTCTACCAAAATCAACAAGTTTGGTCAACTCATAGCTAATGTGTATGGCCAACTCTAAGGGCGCCAAATGGTATCATGGTCTGCCTTTACGGTATATACGCAATTACACTTCTACAGAAATGGGCCAAAGATACACTGGACCAACCTAAAATATGAAATTTCAACAAGATCTCTCATTTCCTATAAGTAAAAGTGTACAAATTCCCTATAAAGATGTGGCCTTCTCCAGGGAAAAAAAATGATATTACCTTTAGCCTTGGAGAAGCATTCTAATTGTTGCCCCCTCCTTCGTGTCTGAGCAGTAGTCAGCCCCTTCCAAGATACATTTTTCTAACTCATTGCCATGAACTATTATGGACCATAATATCTAAACCAGTAAGAAAATGTTCATATCTGACACCAATTGCTAAAGGAAAGTGAATTTTTTTTTTTTGGTCATGGCTTTGCCTCAACATCAAGTTTTCAATCCATTATAAAAGACCTTCAGCTGAATAATACTTCCATCTAGCTAAATACCTTTTACTGGAAACTGCTTATTTATCCTATTTATGGTTTGCACAGCAGATGTGATATCAGGACAGTTTTAATCCAGATTATAGTCACAGATTAAGACCAGAGATGATAGAACGGAGCACAGGTGGTCACCGGATGTCATGGATTTTTCTCCCCCCCCCCACTTTCAATTCATTGATTTTGATCCTTTATGTAACTCCTAATGCACTTTCATAATCTACGGGATGGAGGAATGTCTCTGGAGGATCAATTCACTTACTATGTCTAAAGTAGAATTAAAATGTAACATTAAACCTGTATGGAATCCTAAAGTCACATTCGAGAACTATTCCAAAAAATTGCCAAAAATGAAAGATGAGATCTTGACGAGCCATTAAGAAAATGTTATATGTATTACTTCACTTCTTAAGTGTCTTCAAACCTAAAGAGTTGGATGTTTAATAGCAATTCACATACACTGCCAATATTTAAAAGGTCCAATAAAAGGTCAATTCATAGACCAGAAATTCAAGATGTTGGACCAAAACCGTCAATGGTCTACTTGGGGAATTGGGAAAACTTGGCCATCTCGGTTCTTATAAGGAATCCAGCCTAGAGAAGAACCCAACCAAACGACGGCATCAAAAATACTAGAAGATTTAGACTTTGGTGCATTGTGTATTGGTTACTCATAGTTTTCACGCTTGTTTGCAGGTTGTTGTTTTTTTCCCTTCTACATTTTTAACTTTTTTTCTCATTTCCTACGGAATTTACTGTTAGAGCCTAATGGTTCGGCATTTGAATACTAGTGGCTGCATCCAACATTCCTATGACTATATCCATGTTTTCCTGGATTCCCTAGGGTCACATCCAACTTCTTCAGCCACCGGTGTTCAAATGCCAAACCAGTGGAAATGGTGGATCACTTACACACAGGACATAAGAGGTACCTGGTTAACTTTGATGCTTTCCTGTTGTCGTTTTGGTGTCTGGTGTTTTTGGTGCCCAATGGAGCTTTATATGCAGATGTGGACCCAGGACACCAGGCACAGAACAGACCTGTTATATCTAGGTTGTTCTTATCATGATTCCCTAACTTATTCATACCCCATTGGCTGAAACACCGCTATCCTCATGCCTTCGGGAGTCTTCCAAATTATGGTTGCGGTCCTAGCTCCATATTGGAATACTCTAGTCAGAGATGACTGGACTGTTGGTACTTCCTGGCCTACCACACTGGCACCTGGCCTACATGCCCCTGCTACAGGTGCCTAGATCACTATTTAGGGTGGTCATCCCCACAGATGAGCAAGGTGGCACTTCTTTCAATAGGGCATATAAGGTCTACACCAAGAACCATCGGGGACATCCCCAAAATGCTCTGGAACACCCCAGTTTCCTTTCCCAAGTACTGTTAGCAACTATGCTATTGTGCCCACTAGAATAACAGTCACCTTGTTGGTCCCTACAGGGTTCAAAAAAATTGGCTCACTCTTTTTAACCATTATTGTACCATAGCAGTTACAAAACTTTTTTATAATAGTTGTAGGAGGGGGGGGGGGATTCATTGATCTACAGCACTCGAGGGTGTTTCACTTCCTGTGTCATGCTCCGCCCACTTTAGTCCAACACACAATGTCTTAGTGTTCCCGATAGCGCTTTATAGTCAAATCCGGCTCTATAAATTACCGTCTTAACACACCAAACTCCGCTTTCTATTACTCGCTATGTGCAGGGTACATTATGGATGCCGAGCACATAGCACTACAACAATTTTATTGAAACTGATGGGTGTCATTTAGAATTGATTTGGTTTTACTTGGCTGCGCCCCACATGAGATCTCATTGCCGAGCCTTCCATAATGACATGTAAGGGATTCATTTATTTAATGTGATATTATTTGTTGCATTTTATTTCAATACACAGTTACAGCTTATTGGAACAAAGCAATAAATCTGTCACTGTGCTATGTATAGTTATACCATCTGCTGGGAGACACAGCTTCATACACATACACACACACACTGCCTATAACCCGCATTATACAGCCTTATAAATAGATGAAGGAGAAAAATAGAACATTAGGTAATTCTGATTTTATGTAACCTCTCATATGGTGATCTGTGAACATTATATCAGTGCCATCATAATTCTGCCCTGGGACCAACCCCTGAGGATCAAAGAAACCTTGCTTAAACTCCTCCCACTGTGTGGCTGGCCCCGCCCATTTGAAGCTCTTTCCTGGACTTTAAGTAACTGTGATCATAAGGGAGATTTATCAATAGTAGAGATGAGCGCAGCAAATCTTACAAACCAATATTTGTTATGAATTTTGCAAAAAGTTTGGTTCGTTGCCAAATCGAACTTTTCGCAAAGTTCATAAGGAATTCATAAAGATGGAAAAAATATATATATTTTAAGTATACGTTACCTACATTTTTAAATTTAGTGATTAGAGCCAGATACTGAACAGGTTCTTTTTTAGTGCATTGTTATGGAGGCAGCCATCTTGCCTGAGCTGTTTTTTAAGAGTGTATAGAGATATGCTTTACAGCAAGCCCATTAGATATGGACACAATAGAATGACCTATAACCTATTCACAGGAATGGGAGAGAGCCCTGGGCATGCTCTGTGATCTGTGCACAGTCATGAGGCTTTAGGCCTCACTGGTTGCTATGGATATACTTCCTGGTGACCATAATCTTATTGTCAGAATGAGGATACTTGGACCCACCATAGGCAATTGTTCCTTTATATAGGTTGTGGGAACATCTATTTTTGCTTCATAATCCAGGTTGCTCTCATTGCGCACACAAGATATTTCATCAGTAAGGTCTAATATGTAAATAATCGCATAATAAATAGATCCTATTGAAATATTATCATCTTCAAAGTCACGTCCCAAGGGGATTTTACTTAAAGGCTACCTATCATGATGTTTTCTGCACCGATTGTCGTGCAATCTCTCCTCAGGTAACTATGGATACAAACATGTCAGGTTGGTTCAGTGCACAGGCCCTATTGGATCAGAATGGGGCTTGTGCATGGATTGCACCCCATCTGGTTGTATCCATAGTTACCCGAAGAGAGGCTGTTTGTCCATCGGGGCAGAAAACATCATAAGAGGAACTTTTTAACGCCTTAAGGACAGAGCCAATTTTTATTTTTGCGCTTTCGTTTTTTCCTCCTTGTGCTTAATAGGCTTGCATTTTTCGCTTGCATTTTTTCACCTAGAGACCCACATGAGACCTTATTTTTGCGCCACTAATTGTGTGGTGAAATTGAAAATAAAATCCTTTTTTTATTTTTTTTATTTGGGGAGGTTTCATGTTAATACTGTTCGCCCTAGGGTAAAACTGACTTGTTATACATGTTTCTCAAGTTAGTACGATTAGTACAATATGTAACTTGTGTAATTTTTATTTTATTTGATGGCTTTTAAAAAATTAAAACCTTTTTTAAAAAAACTAATGTTCCTTAAAATCGCTCTATTCCCAGGCTTATAAAGCTTTTATCCTTTGGTCTATGGGGCTGTGTGAGGTGTCATTTTTTGCGCCATGATCTGTACTTTCTATTGGTACCTTGACTGCGTGCCTATATGCGACTTTTAGATCACGTTCTAGTACAATTTTTCTGGATTTGATGCGACCAAAAATGCGCAATTTAGCATTTTGGAATTTTGTTGGCGCTTATGCCGCTTACTGTGCGAGATCAGGAGTGTGATCATTTAATAGTTCAGGCAATTAAGCACGCGGCGATACCAAACATGTTATTTTTTTTATTTTTTATTTATTTTCAAACTTTTATTAGGGAAGGGGATTTTTTTTTATTAATAATAAAAAAAAATAATATATATATATATATATATATATATATATATATACATATAAATATGTATAACAGAAAAAATAATTGGGTTGAACGGCACTGTGCAGACTTAAAGTCAATTGGCTTCCAGCCGATGGGTGCACGTCCTTGGCAGTCGACCCCCGACTCCACAGATAATACAATAAAATGAAGCAGGTAGACGGCACTGGAGTGCCGTCTACCTGCTTCATTTTATTATATATATGTATAAGATAAAGATAAAAAGATAAAAAGATGAAAAAGATAAAGAGCAGCACTGCTTAGGGATTGCAGGTGCCTGCGGTCCAAGTCCTGACCAAGGACCGATTTAAATATCAGCAGAAAGTCCGCGGCACACAATAGTATAAGTGAAAATTAAATGTGGTTTATTCCATAGTGCAGCAATCCAGACGCAACGTTTCGGTGATTACATATCACCATTTTCAAGCGTATCAAGTGAAACATTAATGCAACATATATAGTGAAATCAACAACATGATTGGTGTACAATAATTAGCAAACAAAGAACAACTGTGTCAGGTACATTCTTATTGGTAAGAAAATCTTCACCGCCCAGTGTGGGCGTAAAAGTCCGTGTTGGTGATTTTAAGTCACATGGGCTTCATAGCCATTGTGATAGGCAAATAGTCCGTGCAAGTCCGTGTGTCACCAAAGTGTGGTGAAAAAGAGTGTGACCTCTTGAAAAGGTAACATTCCATCACATAATTGGGAACATTCATAAGTTATAATGAAAAATAAGAGTAGAATTTAGTTGCTGTCGGATCCGGGCTCACCACTTCTCCAACGGGATGTCTGTAAGTTCGCGCATGCGTGGTACATCGGCCTCCCTCGCGTCCTGTGTTGTCATAGAGACTGGAGCCGGGAGCGCATCAAGGAGTGTCACTGCAGTAGTTATCAGGAAGCTTATCTGTTTGTCACACGGCCCCAGGACTTCGCGGTCCAATTAAGGATCGTATAGGTCCCCCGCCACCTAGGAATCAAATACCAGCCCTGTGAGGGGCAGCATTACCTTCCTTGGAGCGAGGCCAGTGAGCCATCCACCCATCCAGCCGATGGGTGCACGTCCTTGGCAGTCGACCCCCGACTCCACAGATAATACAATAAAATGAAGCAGGTAGACGGCACTGGAGTGCCGTCTACCTGCTTCATTTTATTATATATATGTATATATATATATATATATATATATTATTTTTTTTTACACATACTAGAAGTCCCCCTGGGGTTAGGGTTATCCCCCTGGGGGACTTCTAATATAGCCACATTGATCTCTCATTGAGATCTATACAGTGTAGATATACTGCATAGATATATGAGATCCGTGTTCTGCATAATAGATTGCCGAGCCTGGATCAGATGGAAGGATCGCTCCTCCGCGAACACGTCATGGGCGGGGGGGATTCCTTCCCTAGACCACTAGGTATCGGGAAAACTGCCAGTTAGACGCAGCTAGCCACTTTGACAGCTGCATCTAAATGGCTAATTAGTGGGCACAGTCTCATTGCCTAATTGCCACGGTCCTGGGCTGC
The DNA here is from genome assembly GCF_027789765.1 of Dendropsophus ebraccatus. Taxonomy (NCBI): domain Eukaryota; kingdom Metazoa; phylum Chordata; class Amphibia; order Anura; family Hylidae; genus Dendropsophus; species Dendropsophus ebraccatus. The sequence continues at coordinate 71,829,754 of NC_091466.1, read as the reverse complement.
AAATAGCACCCAGGATCGCGACGGTTAAGAATGGGGTCGCCGCAGGACCCTCCTCTGAACACCCTAAACGACGCCAGGAGGTACAGTTACGCTCTGTGTCGTTAAGGGGTTAATACCTTAATTGTCTGGTTTTATGGTGGGCTAGTCCAACTGTGTTGCCGAGTGAAATATCCCTAGCAACGAGTTTGTTCAGGCGTTCACCAGACTAGCCAGTGAACCGAGGCCGTATTTTTATTGAAATAAAGTTATACGGAGAACCTCTATACACGTTTCACGTTTTTTTGTTTTTTTTTCTTTTCCCCCTTTTACTATGAAACTAAATCTCACAAAAGTTTAAAGATCAACGATGGCTGTCATTATTAATCCGGCACATTATTCGTCTAAACGCCGGAGCTCCAGTGAAATGGAGAGAATTAGAGATTAGATGAAAACTGAGCTGGGTGTTTGTTCTGCCTGCTGAAGATATGATACACTAGGTCAAAGGATTGTTCTGGTGTTTTGACAGTATTTTCTCCAGAGAAATCTTCAATACAGTTATATCCAGCTGACCTCCCGGGAAGATGTCGCTTGTTGAATTCCATTTTCTGATTGAAAACAACACAAAAACACATGGAGGGACGTTTATTAAAACAAGTGCCCAGTAAAACGCAGATGAATAAGGCGATCAGGGATGAAGGGGAGGGAATACCTGACGTCAGCTATATAGGGCCACTATATGGGGCCTTATACTTGTTGTAAACTAAATCTGAACTGTAGAAGAAGAAGAAATCTCACCACACCTATTTCATTGGTCTCAGAGTATTCCCTCCAACCTTCATGGACTCAAATGACCTCTTTTGCCCCATGTACCCCAACAATCTCTAGTGTTCTTATTTATGGTACATATTAAACATCTTTGTATCTGCTTCCTACATATGTTTGTCACCTTCTTTCACTTTGTTTGGATTTTTTCAATCCTTTAGTTGCCTCTTCCCCTCCCAGCCACTCCCCCCACCCATTGTCCCACCCCTGAGGAGCATTACCATATAGTTAGCAGTGCCTCAACACTGGGGCAGTGGTCATCAACATCTTTTTTTCGCAAGGGACCAGCTTCTGACTTCTTTAATGTCCTGTTGGGAGGCGAGGCTGTCCCCCCTATGGGGGAAAGATTATAGACCAGCATTTGACCCGCCATCACCTGCCAGACCTCTGCCTCATCCCCAGTGCAGTGCTCCGAAGTCCCCGAACTTCCTGCAGCTCCCCCCAGCTGGTACGGGTAAGATACCGCGTCCCATCAGCTCTAAGGATAAAGTGCAGGTAATGCATAGCAGAGCAGTGTAAAGGTTAGCGCTGGCGGGGCCTAAGTGTTTAGCGCTGCTGTACACTGAGGCCCTGCAAGATGCCACACACAGTGCATTCTTCCATGTTTTTCTGCCATGGATTTGTATATGGAAAATACACAGTAGTAGTATGCAGTGCAAGCACTGTGGATAACATCCTGTGTTAACATACCCTTGAAGGGGTTACCCAGAATAAAATAAAGAAAAACATCACTTCCAAAATCAGCACCACATTTGGTTGTGTGCAATGTTACAACTTGGCTCCATTCACTTTAATGGAACTGAGCTGCAACACCATGACGCCATGGTATATTACATTACTCTACCACCGTAAAATATTCTTTTATTATTTTTTTTTTACATATGTTTTACTGTAATACTGTTTTTATATTTCCTATTTCTTTTGGAATCCAATTAAAAGTTTTTTATTTCTTAAAGTGTCACTGTCGTTTGTAAAAACTTTCGACATGTCAGAGAGACACGTCAAAAGTTTTGATCGGTCCAGGACAGAAAAATGAGCGGGGAGAGGAGAGCACTTCAATGCGTCCTCTCCCCGCTCTATATAAAAAAAATAAAAAAACCTGTGTGACGTCAACATTTTTACAAACAACAATAACATTTCTGAAATTTGACAAGTGGGTGGGACTTATTAGAAATAAAACCTAAAATTCCACTGCCAAAATGGCACTGAAGCTGTTCTGGTGTCCCCTATCCTTGCAGCCAATCCTTGCCCTCAATGATCATGTGTCATTCACAGAGGTCAGTGATTGGCTGCAGTATCATATGAGCAATGTACAGCAGTCGGGGGACACCGTAGCAGAATGGCGGTAAAATTACCTTCCCAGTGTATGTAAATTTTTTTAGAAAATTCTCATGTTAAGTTTTATTAAAAATTTGCCATGCAGTATAATACAATTCATACGAATGAAGATGTTTTACGCCATTCACATGAAGCAGAATAAATAAATTCAATGGATTTTGACACAGGATTCAGAGCACAGTCCACGGCCAAATCGTTATGTCACACATGATGCCAATTCACCCGTAATGTAAAATTTCTCAATCGACAGTAATGGAAGGTGGTGGTGGTGGGGGGAATAATAATAAAGTGGCATATGTCAAGAAGAAGCATGGAGATGTGCGGGAAAGTAGGAAGACAAGAGTAATCAGGAGGAATTATAAGTGACTATGACACTTAGAGAAGGAAAAATATCATCTTTATAGGTCATTGCATCTCTTGGGGCAATTTAACTTATATACCGCAGTCTACAGATGTATCTACCAGAGAGGAAATTAAGAGAGATGGTCCCAAACAAACAGACTCTCCCCGGTGAATGTCGCCTCTTCTTGTAGCGCTGGATGGCGCCAGCATTTATAATGTTGTACATGGAAGATTTTTTTTTCTACAAGGTAGCATTGAATATATTATCAAGGGGAACTAGCTGCCGCTCCGCTATGATATATTTAGCATTTAAAGCTGTCAGTCATCAACTTGCTCAATTTTCTGAAGTCATCTCGGAGCACACGGCTGCTCGGATTGTCATGTCATTTATGGAGTGAAACATATGGGGCCCTGTTAGAGGCAGACTTCTCTCTTACCTACAAATATAGACACGGATCAAAGGATGGCAAGTCCGCTCAGGAAATCGGTTTTGATAAGTCTATGTAAAGATCCTTCTTGGCACTATGACATATATATATTCAACTATTCAACATAGCGTGCCATTAACTTCTGGTGGTTCCTGGTTCGCCAATGTTTGGCAGCTAGACAAAAAAGAAAAGTTGAGCTGCAAGGGGTTTGCTCTACCTTTTCTCCTAAACCTTCAAACAATAGGAAATAGGGCAAAAAACAATAGTGACACACAAAAAGAGGGTGCTATAAGTATTTCATAAAGAGAACTGAAAGTCAAAAAATTTTGTCTGGTACCTGATGAAGAGGTCAGACCGACCCAGAAACACGTTGTAGGAGTGTGTGCTTCTTTTAACAATGTTGCAGGAAAAAAATTGATGGAGATCAAGGAGTTATCAGTTTTCTCTTAAAAAGCACCACTCTTTTCTGTTCATAGAGACCAGTACATTTTCCAAACCTCATTTTGTTTTTGATTCATTAGAATTGGCCGGTAGATTTGATTCAGTCCAAAAAAAATAAATAAAAAAAATTGAAAGTGTCCTGATTGTTTTAAAATCATGTATGATGCTCCGAGGTCTTCTAGGTTTTAGTTTAAAAATAAAAATAAAAAAAATAAATAAATATATATATATATATATATATATATATATATTTGAGCTAGTGGGTGTAGACTAGCTGCTATGATATCTCCAATAGAAAGAATTAGGGACCCTTCCCTTTATCTTCATAGCACACCTTAAGAATCAGCAGTAGCCTGGAGGACATTTTAGAGCAGTACTAACCATTGTAAGCTGTGGAGTGCAATGTAACAATTACTGCAAGCTACTCAAACCTCTTTTCTTCTTTCTTATCTCTCTATTCAACCACTTCTTTCTATAGTTTTCTATTGGTAGCTGTATTCTGATCCCTCTGCTAATCCTTCTGCAAGTAGCTTTTAAAGTGTAAGAGTTTAAAAGGTAAGGGTGAGGAAGAAAGGAGCCTCTAAAGTGGAGAAGTGTGTTTGATATTTTTCTAGGAACAGCGCCATTTATAGGTTGTGTCTGGTATTGCAGGTCTGTATGAGTAAACTTGGTTAAACGGTAGTAAAGCACTTTAACTACGCAAGTATAACCATGCTGTGATTCCGCAGTTCCCTTTCACGTGTCTATACCCCACGCTACAGACAATACCAGGCAGCCTAGTTGTTACAAATTATTGTTATAACAGCTTCCAATGGCAATACATAAAACATTTCTTTCTTCTTCAAATGACTACTTATTTTACTGTTCCGCAGTCAATTTTATTATTTACCAGATGGCGCATTCAGAATGTCTTTCAACTGTAAAGTAGTCATAGGACGGCTTATAGAAATGAAATGTGTTAAACTGACACCCGGGGGGCACAAAGCATATGTCTTGGGTTGGCGTATGGGCCAAATTGCCGAATTCTGTCACCTGCTGTGACCTGAAAATGTTTACTTCACGTCATGTTCAGTTCTGGCAGATTTTGTGTGCGGGTACACTCATTGACGGGTTAGACTCTTAAAGAGTCCCCTTTTTATAGGTTATACAGAAAATTATTATTTCCAAAGTGTCTATGGCATAAAGAAGTCATGACCATCTGTTTCCATCACTTTTCACTTGGTGAGGGAATAGGTGGAGTTTAGCTCATTGGGTGTGGCCAACCATGATCTCACGTCTTCTGCCACAAAAAGTGGCCCAAATATCAGTGGGTAGAATAGTCCACTTAGGTTGTGTTCACACTTTGCCAGGGTCTGGTCTGAGATCTTGTCACTGGTGAAAAGAATAGTCAGAATCCCGCGCCATTCTTGCAACCAAATGAAGGAGATCTTCATGGCTTCCATTATTAAGTGAATGAAGTCAAGTATTCGGATTGAAGAGCTGTGTCACTCCCAACCTCTTTGTTTCTTTCGCTATCTTAACAAAGCGATAGGGCAATAAAATTCCTGCTTGAACCTTCTCTCTGCATTTGTCAGGGAAGACTTAGGAGTAGTGAGGAGAAAACTCACTGAACGTTCTCACCTAGACTTTGAATCGGCATTTGACTCTGGCTGGCTGGAAAAGTTGGATGAAGCCCTGGAGTCCTGGAAAACTAGCCATAGGCTATATCCATGTTTTCCTGTCAGCCCTAGGACTGCATCCAACTTCTCCAGCCACCGGGAGTCAAATGCAGATCCAAAGTCTAGGTGAGAACATTTGGTAAGTTTGCTCATCACTACTCAGGAGACCTCCATACATATAAGACAGTTGGAGTTAGACCCCTCTGTCCCAGAGTTGCTTCCGACCACTCCTATGAGCCTGGCAATGCATCCCTGGGTTGTCAGGGAAAGGGCATCCAGCAGTAACATCACATGCCATCACATCCAGCAGTAACATCACATGCCATCACATCCAGCAGTAACATCACATTCTATCCTGTTTTCCTGGCATTCCAGTGTCCTGTGTTCTGACTTAGCCTCTGCCAGACCCTTATCTTCTTGTTCTGGACCAGTCTGCCAGACCTGGTATTATATGTTTGTCTTCTGTTTTTCTTACTCTGATCCTTTGGCCTGTTTTCTGGCATTTCTCTTGTTTTCTGGTTGTGCTTTTACATGTCTGTTTGGATCCAGCCTGCCTGACCTCTCCCTCTCTAGTGCACTTGGTCCAGAGTAGAGTCCGTCGCCAAGTTGGGGGCTAGATCATCCAAGTAGGTAGGGACCAAGGCTTGGGTGAGAGCAGCTCCACACTGATCCCTATCTAACGAGGCAGTCCTGTTGATATCAATGTCAGACTAGGGAACCGAGGTCCCACAAGTGAAATTGATTCTTGGTGCCCACCACAAGTGGATCCTCTGGATACAAGTGGGAGTCCACTCTACCTATGAGGCCCCTTTTGGAGATTTACCTTCTCCCTGTGGGCCAATTCGAACCTAGGTTAAACCAGATTTTCCTTAATGTGTACAGTATGTAGGCCTTAGACGTCCCTAGGACATTCAATGATGGACATCACTATGGAAAAAACCACTTCAATATAAATAATTTGCCAAGAACTAGTAGTATATGGGCCATTTTCTCTCCCCATCCTAGTGATAACTGGTTTACAAGGTCTAAACAGAGATGGGGAACATTTTGCTCTCCAGTTCTTGCAAAATTACAATTCCCATCATGCGTGGACAGCCAAAGCTTTATTTTTGGGCCAAAGGTTCCCCACCAATCTCAGGGGATTACATTGTTGTAGATTTTTTAGGTTTTCCCCTTTGTTGCTCCATACATTCTTACATCCATTTTTTTCTTATAACACAGACACTACACAACTAATGCTACAAATCCTACAACAGCCGGCGTGTTGGTGGAGAATACTTTATGACTCCATCATTTTTATAGTATATTGTCAATGGCCACATGGAATGGGACATATTAGAGCAATGAAACCTCAATAAAAAAAATAATAACGCTTCGAGCAGATTGGGGGGGATTAGGAATTAAAGTCCACGATTCTGGAGTCCATCAAATATTATTTGCTCTTGAAGGACCTTCAGTGCCTCCGAACCATGAAATATTTACAACCTGAAACTAGGTCACGTTAAATTATGATGAATGGGTAATGTATTGTTAGTTTCCACTGACACGTCTCATGATATTACACATCGACAAGGCCTGAGAATCAGTTTTTATGAACCTTGGATGCAGAGTATTTAGATGATAGGAGCCATTTTTTTTATGCTTCCTGATCCTTTTCTTGCCCTTTGGGATTTAAGAATGACCTACAGAATTTATTTAGAGGGAAAATAAGCTGAAGATGAGCGCATAGATGATGCCGGAAATTATAGGGAAGATAAAATATGAGGCTGCTTATCAGAGACTACTTGACACCACCCAATCCTAACCAGCTGTGGGAGGAGGTCCTAGTGCCCCCATGACATTTCATGTCTCCCATCCATTTCCCAGTCTATTATTAGCTACTATTACATCAATTTTGAAGGCTACATCCCTGTCCAGGTTCTCATCAACCATTATAATTGGGATAAAACCAACATGCAGTTGGACTGCTCCTTCCAAAGACCTTATTTGTTGTCTCTAGGAAATGTCCATTAATTCTATTAAAGTATATGTGGTGACAATAGCTTTTACAGCAGTAATTAAAGGGATAAATCTTTTTCTTTCAAATCAACTGGTTTCAGAAAGTTATATAAATTTGTAATTTACTTCAATTAAAAAAAATATTCCTTTCCAGTCTGACACAGTGCTCTCTGCTGCCACCTCTGTCCATATCAGGAACTGTCCAGAGCAGGAGAGGTTTTGCTGCTGCTCTAGACAGTTCCTAAATAAAGAGAGAAAAAAAAAGAGGGCCCGGCGCCTCGTGTAATACTATCAAACAAAGGGGGAGTATTGGAGAATAGTAGGCTGCTCACCTTATTGCCCCTTTGGCTTTGTGCGTATCACCCCTCAATGTCCATGGGGGTACCAGTATCAGGATGGTCTGTCGGTGGAGCGGCAAAGGATTCCAGTGGCTAGGATGCAGGAGGGCTGCTAAAGGTGATTGTACCATGAAGGGGATACTCCCAGATACGGGGCCGTGAAGGACAATTAGAAATAAAATAAAATAAAACGTCAGGTACTTTTACTCAGCGCTGCCCAAGGAAGACATCCAGAAGTTGCCTGATAAATTAAAGATGCAGTTTATTCATGAAAAGCACAGAAATTGACGCGTTTCGGAAACAGGTAGGTTTACTTTCTCAAAATAAGGTGCACCTTATTTTGAGAAAGGGAAACTACCTGTGCACGCCCTATGTAAATCTGGAAGGTTTTTCATAGGACAAAAACCCGGCCATCCTGCCATACTAGAAGTGGCTGTTTGTAAGGAAAAAAAAAAAAAAAAACTGTAAATAAAATTTACAGTTTGCTTAGTAAATCTGTCAGTTGTGGCGGGTTTTAAAGGACACACCCACGACACACCCACTTGGCGGGTTTTGAGACAAAAATCACGAGTTTGTTAGGTTTTTGGAAAAATTGTGCCGCACGCCTTTAGTAAATATGTCGGAACACCAAACCAACTGGAAAATTGCAAAAAAAAAAACTGTCAATTTTCTAACTGAACGTGTTAGTAAATCTGCCCCATTGGATCCTCCACGTTTCCTACAGTGCTGTCAGCTTATAGAGAGGAGGTAAGGGGGCTGTGTGCTTATAGTAGGAGAAGCTCGTATGGATGAAGATGAGTCTCCACCTTGTCATTCAGCCCAAACACCTTGACTTGCATGAGATTTTTTTTTTGCCGCTGTTGCTAAGCACGTCATGTCCTGGACAACCTGTTATCCATTGCTCCGGCTGCATCATTCACGACATACATCTGAAGGATTACAATTACAACCCTCCTTAAATGGAATACATATGTCAAATGTAAGAGGATAAAGTTGAGCAGCTTGCCAGTTCTTTATTTCAAGTGACAAAAATGATCCATTAGGCGCAAAGCTTCTAAGAATTTCTGTGCGTTATATCCAGGAATCAGATCTATTTCTGGCAGACACAGTTGGGCTTAAAAGAGGGTTGTCATACATCAAGGCACTGACAGCCGCTGCCCTATGGCCATAGTCAGGGGGATAACATTGCAGATCCTGAGCCCCAAAGGCAAAATATATCATAGAAACCCCAACCCTTATGTATTATTTATACAACTCGTAGGGACTGTGTTGGCCCCTTCCCGCTAGTGATGTCCATGGTCATCCAGTATAAAGCAGTGGGGACCTTGATCCTTGTCCATGCATCTTAGACAAACAGAAAAATAAGTCTGCACACCAGTCTGTTTTTGCGTTTTTTATTAATTTGTGTTAAACATAAATAGCCATATTATCATTGAATACATTTTGCAATGTTTCGCGGAAGGCCCTTCATCAGGCTGGAGCTGCATAGCCGCTCAGTACACCATGACCTTTTCTTGGATGATTGTATTTGCATAGAGCACCTGATCTGTTGGACATGAATTCCTGCGTACCGTACACGGACGTGGTTTTCATAGTAAATGTGTCTAGAGTCTTATTTTTTGGGGGTGACATTAAAGAGGATGTACCATCAGGTACATTCTCTTTAATCTGACCCAGGGATAGAACGGGGCAGTCACGGGGAAGCTGGTGCCGTGGTCCTTTTGTTGAACTGAGGTCCGGTTCCTGTGTACTGCACCGTTCTATCAATGGGTACCAGGCCAGGGCTGAAGCAAAGGAGGCGGGCCGGCCCGCCCTAGTGGGAGGGAATTCCCTCCCCTTTAAGACGCGACTCCATTACAATCAATGAAGCCGTGTCATACAGGGGCGGGGGACTCCACCCACTGGGGGTGGGCCGGCCCACCTCCTGTGCATTAGCCTCGGTCCAGTACCCGTAGATATAACTGCGCCGTACGCGGCAACCGGGCCGCGGTTCAAAAAACAGACCGCGGCACCGGCTTCTCCGTGACGGCGCCGTTCTATCCATGGGTACCTGATGGTACATCCTCTTTAAAGCATTGTAATAAGTTTTGAGCTGTGAGGCTGTTTGTACTCACCTCATCGCTCCCCCACAACTCAGTACCAGGGTCCCCACTGAACTCTATGGTCTACGTTATCCAATATCCAATGTACAGTATGTGGTGTATTTCACAATGTAGTTATACCCTAGGGGAAAATATAATATGTGATCATAGCCTTAAGGTAGATTTTTCTTCTGTCCTTTTTTATTATTTTCAAGACAGAACAAAGTTCGACTCCTGTCCAAGGAAATAGAATTCTGCATTAATTACAGGAGAGTATCGTTCCTTTAGTTTGATTCAACAGCAGATTTTATTCAATATCAGTCATTTACTCGCATGCATTTTATTACTTGTATATTGAAGAGAATACATTGCCGGGGATTCACCATGAAAATAGAGAAAGACTGCTGAGCTGTTGGAGAAGAACAGTACGGGGCAAATTTATCAGGAGAGAACTTTTTTTTAGCGCTCCACTTATTTATTTATGTATTTATTTGCACTGTTGGCATACTTTTTCTTAATAAATCCAGCGTAACAGCTGGCGTAGATTTTTAGCCTACTGTTTTTGATAATAGGGGCAAAAAAATGTGAGAAATTGCAAAATTGATACATTGATAAATAAATATAAATATTGATAAATACCCTGCCCCCTCTGGTTTGTAGCTTTTTGCTTATATTAGCTCTTTATGACATAAAGTGTAAGGTAGCGGTTGTCTTGAGGGGGGGAATATATACAGTATAGGGCTATGTTCACACACCATACAATGGCCGTTGCTATACGAACCAAACACCAGCAGGTGTTTGAATGTTCCTGCTGCCTTCATTGGTTACAATAGGACACACCAACCATTTTTTACTATCCATGCTTTCTTTCTGTATATGCTTCCCTTAAAGGGGACCAGCAGTTGCAAAAATTTGACAGGCCGAAGGGGCAGGGGAGAAAAAAACTATCGATTTTTGCTTACCTCTTCTCCTGCCGCGTGACTGGCTCTGTGACCCCCATCTGAAGGCATTTTCCCCACAAATTGTGATGTATGCTCAGCCAAACAGTTACTTTAGCGGCAAAACAATATAGGCACATGGAGGATTAGTCCATATGTCCTAAATGGTACATTTTTTAGAAAACTCTTGTACTTTTGAAATATTGTTCATGTCACATAATGCATCAGTTTAGACCTAGTTTTCTTAAGGAGACCACCCCTTTAAGGTGGTCAGTAAGCTAGGTAGAAAATACTCATGGTGTTACCAAGGTGGTGGGCTAAGGGAGTGTGTGGCCTGCCTGGGTCCAATTGTGGTGCCAAAATGCCACCCTACCATGGCCAGGTGATTCCAATACAGCAGGCAGTAAACTTTTTACCCAAAATAAAGGAAATCCTAGCCACGACAAAGACTGTTAAGAAACCAGGGGGTTGTTCTTGTATCATCATGATGTGAGACTACAGAAATTATGGGCAACATTGTAATTTAGGAAAATATTGATTTTACCATCCAGAGATGCTCACGATGTTGTTCTGGTAGGGTCAAATAATAATTCTTACAGCAAGTAAATATTGTTGCTTTACGAGGTGATTTAAAGAAAAAAAACCACCGTGAATTATGGGAAAGACATGAATACTGCAGTGGGGATCAATAGAACAACGATCTGTTGGGATGATTTGCAGATCAGGCAAATAGCTTGTGTTTCTGGGAATTGATCCGTAGACCTCTAGTGTCATTTAGTCCGGGCTAAAATGACTGGCGCCCCATCTACAACGGGGGAGAGGATGTATGTGGTCATCATTTTTCGTAGAGTCTGCAGCATTATATTTGAACCATCTGTAGTAGTGTTTGTATTGATCTTTATATGAACACAATAAAATACAAGGATGGAGGAACATGTCCCATGGTGCAGATTCATCCATAAAATAATGGAGGAGTCAACGGTGAGATGGTGAATTAAAAAAATTAATGGCGAAAGGCCACCTTAATCTCAAAGAAAGGGGTTTAGACTATAACAAACTAGCATATGTTGGTTAAAATTCTCTCTTAAGGAGGTGTCAATGTAAGCTTTAGGCTATGTTCACACCATCAAAATGGTGGCCATTTTTATTCGACGGCCATAATTTAAAGCGAATGTACCATCAGTAGTTTTGCACATGAATAGAACTGTGCTGGCACGGGGAAGCCAATGCTGTGGTCCCTTTTAGAACTGCAGCCCAGCTCCCACGCACGGTGCCAAGCACTGGAGGCGGGCCGGCCTTCACCCAGTAGAAGGAAACCCCCACCCCTCTATGACACGGGTTGGAGTTTTCCTCCCACTGGGGGTGGGCCAGCCCGCTTTAATGGCTTCATCCCCGGCTGCTGCTTTTGAAAAGACTGACGATGTGCGCGGAAACCGGGCCGTGGTTTAGAAAAGGGACCGCAGCATCGGCTTCCCAGTGCCAGTGCAGTTCTATTCATGTGTACTGATGGTACATTTGCTTTAACGGCAAATAACGGCTGTTATTTTAAGACAACGGACATTGACTTATTTGCATTAAATTTTACAATTTTGGTGTTCTATGTGTTATTACAGGGATTACAAGTTGCAAAACTACAATTCCCATCATGCCTGAACCGCCAGAGTTTTGTCAAGTTTGGTGTCAGGAACCATTGGGCATCAAAAAGCACCCTGACTTTGAGAACTTTTGTGCTTTCCATGATAATAAAATACCATCAGATTTTTGATCTTCCCTTAAAGATATGTAACTGGCTGAAAAACTTAAAATGTATTAATAATGTAAAATTATGGTCGTTAAAAAAAAAAGAAAAAAAAAGAGACTGTAAAAGCAGTTCATGTTATATTATTTATTAAATCAGTTTTTTACCATTATAAGGCCATGTTCACATGGCGTATTGTACCGGCCGTTAAGTCACGGAACATCCGGTCTCTGCAAAGAGCATCCCGGCCGGTACTGCCATACCGGACGGATGATCTTTAGGGCTGTAGAGTTCTGATGCGGCCGCATTAGCGCGCCCGCATCAGAACTTTCCATAGCACACTGTGAAGCTCCACAGTGTGCACTGACAGGGTTTCTTACGGCCTCTATCCAATGAATAGCGGCCACAGAAAACTGACATGTCTTTGCGGTGCCCCTTGGGATCCAGGCCGGAGCATATACTATGTGTATACGCTCCGGATGGGATCCCATAGAAGAATATGCAGTGTAGCTATGCGTACAAAGTTCGGCCGTTGTTGCAATCGGCAACAACGGCCTTACTTTTACGCTGTGTGAACATAGCCTAATAAAAGAAAAATTTGTTAAAATAGCCTAAATTAAGTAATGATATAACTAATAATAATAATATAAATAATATAATAATAAAATAATATAAAATGGACATTATCCCAGGACTCTGCCTCTTTAGGGAATCCTCTCATTTTGAAAATGAAAAGCGTCTGAGTGCAATCAAATAGTCTGTAATGCGATGTTCCATGGCGTCTAATCACAAAGCTGTAAGTGATCATCACCGCATATGAAATGGAAGGCAACGATACAAACATTTGTCAATATACATGTGGTCAGAGGATCAGGGTTGAGTGATTTTCTTAATTTATAACAAGAAATGGGTGGCCAAAGGCCAGAATTAAAATGTATTTGGCTGTCAGGTCTTCAGTGTAGCTAATCATATGGCAGCTTTGAGTAAGGCTATCCTTCTCGGGAAAAGGCAGGACTAGATGGGGCCATTGACAGATATATAAATTGCGCTGACCATGAAGATTGCCTATGAAATCAGGCCTGTCATTTTAAATAAAATCCACTAACTCTTGATGTGTAACCTATGGCCGAGCGTTCAATATATCACATCCAGCCCACCTGACAAGATAGATAATACTCATCTAAATGGCTTGCCAGGATCCAAGTCTGGATTGGCCGCTCTATCATCCAGTGCCTAGATAAGATTGGCAAAATTCATGACCGTAATTAGAATATTAGGTACATTGAGAAGCAATTTTTACAATTAGAATTTTGTAAAAAAAAAAAATAATAATAATAAAAAATAAATAAAAATCGTAAAAAAGAAATAAAATAAAACTATGATTTATAGATATTGGTATTGTACAGAATTCGAAGGTGCTGTGGAATGTGTTGTTGCAACATAAATATTATTATTGTAATAGTATTATAATTTATTTTTATTTATGTATTTTTATTACAGATAGAAAAGGAAACTTTACGCTTGGGTAGAACATTCTTTTGCTAATTTTTGATAAATGAAATAAATAATAATTGTAAAAAAAATTGCTTAAAAAAGTTGGGGAACAACGATTTTTGAATAATTTTTTTTTTCTTTTACATATGTTTGCCTATTTCATAATTTCTTTTTTTAGGGTGCGTTCACACCTACAGGATCCCCAGCAGATCTGCAGCAAATCCGCAGCAGATTTGATGGTGCAGATTTGATGCTGTGTTCAGTTATTTAAATGAAATCTGCTGCGGATCCGGTAAGTGTGAACATACCCTTAACCACTTTAGTATCTATTTTTAGGCAAACTTAGGCAGAGATTTTAATATTGATGGCTGAAAAAAGCCATTAATATCAATGACTGGGAAGAGTATCAATTTCAGATTGGTTTGGATCTGATGTCCGGCAACCTGATCAATTGGCGGATTGAAGGGGCCATCGATTTTAAAGTTTCTGAAAACCCCTTTAAATAATAATAATAAAATAATCACAGAAAAATATATGGAGCTACTGCACTGGAATAAAAAAATCTGCATAGCCAATTGTTGTAAAAATACAGTTTCCACCAGTTTTCAGCAGCTGGAGGGACACTATACCTGGTATGATAATTGTGAATAAATAAGGAATTTCCCTTTTCTAATATTATAACTTAATTGTCCCCTACCCAGCAGAATACATAGAGCTGACCACCTCCTTGGGTCATAACCTCTGTATCATAATGCACCTATTATCTACACAGATTTCTATGGTAACCTCCAAATTTGAAAAGAAAGGGCCGTGAATGTTATCTGCATTGACAACGCTACATTGTGTACATGTAATGAAAAGAATGCAAGATACAAAATAATGTGAAACCGGCATTAGCGTACCAGCGGTGTCAAGGCTGTTGGACAAACAAACCACCATCTACAGTCCAGTCAGTTATTTGAAAGAATACGGCTAGCTTGTTCTGTAACAAAGTGATTTTCTTTTGTTTAATTGTCAAATGAAATTATCCTATTGACACCATTCATAACCTATCCATGGTGAGATGGGGAGGGTCTGACCAGGTCCACCAGGATGGCAACCAATGGCTGTAATGGTGGATTTAATGAACAGGTGCTTACAGGGTGCTTGATCAAGCACTATGCTCGACCTCTTGGTGCTAGGGGTTACTGCACGACACATAAGAGCTCAATTGACAGCATATCACCAGAGTTCTAATGTGTCTTGCAGTAATCAATTGCTTTTTTGCATTCTAATTTTTGTATATTTCACCCCTTGAAGGGATATGTAAACGAAATCTCTTGAAGGTGAACCAAGCAGCCTTCTCTCTGCCAAGCAGGGGGCTCCTGGTTAAACCCTTGGCTCTCCCATTGATTTTTTTTTTTAAATATATTTTTATTATTTCCGTAAATAACTTTTATGTATTACAAGAATTACAAGAATGAAAGGGACATATACAAAGTCACACAAGTATCACATGCTGTCAAAATCAGAGCAGAGCGGTGGCATCAATGCCTTGGTGTCCAGGAACAGCCGTCGAAGTCCCAAGAGGGCAGCGGCATAACAGGTAGCCCTTTTACTAAATGACAGAGGGACAGGTTGCCGTTGTTTAGTAATGGTAGAATAATTGACACATCGTAACAAACAAAAACAAAGCCAACTCCCCAATCCCTCCCCCCCTCCCTTCTCGCGGAGTCGTCCCCCATGGTTGATGTTACATAATACAACAGACCTGTTCGTGCACATAGTATTTCTCATCTACGTCTAGCTTAGCATGCAGAGAACATCTTAGTCAACCTTCAGTTTCCCTAAGGATCCCGCCAGGGCCTCTTTCAGGTACCATTCTGTCTGGCGAAATGGAGATATAGTCTGACATATCTCACTGCCGGACAGAAACGAGCATATAAATGGTTTCCACTTTGAAATAAACTGCTTGGTCCTTTTTGATTTGTGAAGTTCAGTATCAAGTTGATCCATTTTAAGATAGTGTTTAACCTGACCAATAACCTCAGTAATCGTTGGAATTTCGGGTGTCAGCCAATGGGCCAGTAGGCATCTCTTGGCCACCAGTATGAAAACGTGAGTGAGGAGGGATAATGGTGAGTCCTCCTCAGGTACGTGCAATAGAATAGTTAGAGGACGCACCGGTAAGTGCTGGTGTAGTCGAGTCCTTAATGCGTCTCCCAAGGCGGTCCAAAACGGTGCCACCCTGGGACACGACAGTAGGCCATGCAACAGATCAGTGTTAGGAGTGCCGCATTTAGGGCATGCGGTGAGGCGAGAGGGGTCGGTGGGAGAGATTGGCAGAGAAAAGCCATACAAAGCATGGTGTATTATCTTGTACTGCGTTTCTCTCCAACGTTCATTAGTAACAGCAGTCTTAACTACTCCCCAACCCTTCAGAATTGCCTCCGTGAGGTTTTGTTCCCCCAGTTTCCTCTCCCAGTATGCGAATAGATGTGGTTCAAGGTGAGCTAGCGCCTCCTTTTTTAAGTCACGGTATAAGGAAGATAGGGAGTGGCCGATTTCCTCACCATCTACATACCCCTCTATGACACCTGTCTGGATCTCTTTACTCCAGTCCCGAAGGCGGGACTGCAGGAAAGAGAGCACCTGGTTATAGGAAAGGAAGTGGCCCGAGGCCAGTCCCTTGGCCTGTTGCAATTCAGGGAAGGAAAGTAGTCTGGGTTCAGAAGCATGAAGAAGGTCTCCAGCTGTATAGATGCCCTTAGACTTCCATTCCCCAAACAGTTTATTTTCTCTACCCGCTCTAAACTCAGCGTGACTCCAAAGGTCCATATACCGACCTGCCAGGTGAGATTGTTGTAATAAAATGCGCACTGACCTCCCTGCCGCCAATGTGTCCCTAAAAAGAACACTTTGCTTCACAGCAGGGGGCATGGAGGCCAGCCTGGTGTGTAGGATGGACCCCAGAGACCACGGCGACGCCAGAGCAGACTCAATAGCTAAGTTGGAGTACACGCTTGACCCCCTCAGCCAATCAATACTATGTCTTAACAAACTGGCCAAATTATAGTACCGCACATCGGGCATGTTTAGACCCCCCCTATCTCTGTCTAGTGCTAGCTTTCTATATGCTATTCGCGGGCGTTTATTTGCCCATATGAAAGAAGTAAAGGCCTTGTGCAACCTCTTCACGTCCTGGTGTCTGAGGAGGAGTGGTAACGTCTGCAGCGGATACAGCAATTTCGCAAACGACATCATTTTCAGCAAATGACATCTTGCCAGGAAAGACAGCGGTATAGTAGACCATTTTTGGAGCTCCGATACTATTTTCTGTATGGTTGGAGGGAAATTTAATGTATACAGGGAATGAGGAGAATGTCCTACCTGAATACCTAAATAAGAGATATGTGTACGTGTTACTTGAACCGGTATTTGCTGAGGGCCTAGTCGGGGCGACAGTGGAGGAGAGATGTCTAATAGTTTACTTTTCTCCCATTGATTTTATGGGTTTTATTACTTGAGTTGAGCACTCGAGCATTAAGAAATACTCAACTTGAGTACCAAGTACTCCAGCATTTTAGTGCTCGCTCAACACTATAGAGAATGGTAAGAGCAGCCGTCTACTTTGAAGAATGTTTACTACTTAGAGTATATCCATATATGTTTCGATATACCATTCATGTCAGTAGGAAACTATGATTTGGACAATAATTAAAAAAAAAAATTAAATAAAAAAGACCTAAGTGATCGCCGGTCAAAGCATCTCGAGGGAGGAAACCATGAATTTGAGATGTCACATACTGACGTGGTGGCCTATATAGTATCATTTGTGGCCTCAGCCCTATGCACTGTGTATACCATATGTTTAGTTATACTCAGGATGGCGGTTTTGTATAGACAGGGCATATTTATAGAATTTTATCTTCAAAGGTGTCTCCGGAGAATTTGCTTCCTCCCCGAGCTTCTCCTCCTGTCATACGCCGAGCACTGAAATATCCTCTTTTCGCTGACTGCATGGGGCTTTCACACATAGCTCTGTATACTAAATGTATCACTGCTGAAATAAACGCCGTGTTTTGTCTGAGGGGGTCGGTAACAGCAGCTTTAATAAAGCGGTGAAATAAAGTGGCGCATCAGGCTGAAGCCTCGATGACTTAATAGCTAAAAATCAACCCAGTCAAAACTGGCTGTGATCTGAGGCTGAAATGCAGATCAGTTCCTAAACACCTGCAACTGATTATCTCACAGTGGAGGCCTAGTTATAATCTACGGCGGCGGTATAACTACCGCTACTGAGCCCTCTAGCCAGAGATGCTGCTGCTGCTGCTGGTCTTAAAGGGATCCTGACTGTATTAGGCTTCTGGAGCAAAAACCCCCCAAACTCTGCTGCGCCATTTAATCTCATAGGTAACAGGTTGGTTGAGGCCTTCTAAATACAAGACAATGGGAGAAAACTGATGATAAAAGTACCATAATATTGCTATTGCATTGCACCACCTGCACCAGATCGCAAAAAAAAATCCTTCTATCTTCTTCAGGTATCTTGTAGGTTACAGGACTCAACCATTCTGAGGCCCACAGCACAGACAGGAAACGTTCATAGTGGGAATGGGGTGAGGTGAGTATAAGTTGTTTTTTTTTTTTAATGGGAACAAAGGGGGCACAGAAAAGACATACTACTAGGGGTACAAATGTGCAAATAGTAATGTAGGGGCATGAAAAGAGTGCTGATAAGCAAGATCAGCACTTCATTGCAGTACCTTTAGACGGCACAACCAATCAAGCAGCTGGGCTGCACGAATGATACAGTTATTGTTCGTATGGCCATTTAAATATATTTCTACAGGGAGATTTGCAGCCGATATCGGGCAAGAATCTGGCGTTTTACCGCTCCTTGGCTGATCACTGATCGCTGACACTTTTACAAAGGTCAATTATCAGGCAGAAACTAGTTTCTGGCAATGCTCCTGGAAATAATTGGCCTGTGTAAAAGGACCGTTATTACTAAGAGGGTGACCAAAGGCGGTATTACTACTGAGTGGGTGACAAAAGGCGGTATTATTACTGAGTGGGTGACAAAAGGCGGTATTACTACTGAGTGGATGACAAAAGGCGGTATTATTACTGAGTGGGTGACCAAAGGCGGTATTATTACTGAGTGCGGGACAAAGGGGGCAACATTATTATGTGCCACCTAAGGAAGATTATTATTGTGGGGAAGCACTAACATACCTACTATATAGGGTCCATTGTAGCATCACTGTGTGCAGCACATGAGGAACCCTATTACCATATGGGACACTTGAATACCAACTAAGTTATGCTTCTTGGATTCAAGTGTCTCTGCTTCTTTGCTCTCTCGCTTATTAAATGTCCTTCTTTTCGAATAGATAGATAGATAGATAATGAATGGATGAATAGATAGGAGATAGATAGATAGATAGATAGATAGATAGATAGATAGGAGATAGATAGATAGATAGATATAATTATAATTATATCTATATAATATTATATAATATATCTATATATAATTATAATTATATCTATAGATATATAATTGCTACGCTGCCTGAACCATTACGCCCCCCCCCCCCCCCCTCTACTGGTAGCAGACAGAATTTCATCATTTACTTTGTAGATGTGTGAAGGAATCAGGGGAATTTGAGCAATGTAAGTGAAAGATGGCGTCCCGACCTCTATATATTATTATATTGATCCCTTTGACAGTGAGCACAGTTACAGCTCTGTAAGGTGTAGGAGATGCTTTATGATGGTTGTGTGCTGGTCGTATGATGGTGAATTGCCAATCATTCTCAGAAGCAAAGCTCAATATTGTATTTACAGAGAAGAAGCGTGTAAAATCTCTAAAGAGACAATGATGATGACAATGAACAGACCATAATACTACGCTAATGTATGGTCAATAAGAATCCATAATATGCCAAGGCTTTACATGTGATAGATAGGAGATAGATAGATAGATAGATAGATAGATAGATAGATAGATAGAAGATAGATAGATAGATAGATAGATAGATAGATAGATAGATAGATAGATAGGAGATAGATAGATAGATAGATAGATAGATAGGAGATAGATAGATAGATAGGAGATAGATAGATAGATAGATAGATAGGAGATAGATAGATAGATAGATAGATAGATAGGAGATAGATAGATAGATAGATAGATAGATAGATAGATAGATAGGAGATAGATAGATAGATAGATAGATAGATAGGAGATAGATAGATAGATAGATAGATAGATAGATATGAGATAGATAGATAGATAGATAGATAGATAGATAGGAGATAGATAGATAGATAGATAGATAGATAGATAGATAGATAGGAGATAGATAGATAGATAGATAGATAGATAGATAGATAGATAGATAGATATGAGATAGATAGATAGATAGGAGATAGATAGATAGATAGATAAGATAGGAGATAGATAGATAGATCATTTAGAATCTCATTTAAGTTCATTACTGACCACTTTGCCCTTTGGACGCATCTGACTTGTCAGATGAATGACTGAAAATAGGAGTAAAAATATGAGCAAATTAGAGAGTTTACATAAAGAGCTTCTCATAAAGGTGTCTGGATAAGCGAATGCGGCAATAAACGGTTAAGCACTTGCCATAGATCACACCTTATGGTACAATTAAGGAGAAGCCGCGTGATTGTGGAGCTGACACAATGGTTAATGGCCGCGTTAACGTATTAGAGATTGGGTTTGTTACTGTAGTAAAAATAGTTAATTGTTCAGACCTTATAATGACAATGATTTGTTCTCTAATGACCGACCGTGTATGAGGAGCCGCCACAAAGAGAAGGGCTGGTAGACCGCTTTTCTGCTTTTGATTTGTTGGCGGATTCTAATGTACATAATATGGCCAATATACTGTACGATGCTCTGTCCTTATCTGAGGTTCCCAGGGCCCTATGAGTGATGGGGCCCAGGGCTACAGAGGAGCAAGGACAGGTAAGTATGTAGAGGGTGGGATCTTGAGGACATCTGGGGGTTCATAGTAACATGAAGTATAGGCTAAACTATTAGCAAACCACAGCATCCCATGCAAAATGAGGGTCCAAGCAGGCCTAAGAAATGCGGAGGTCCCCTAAACCATCCCCAACAAGGCTCCACACTCATTCCGCTCTAGTTACATCTCTGTGTCATCTCTATTACTGATTTATGGTATAAAGGATCAAAAATTGAAAAGAAACTGTTAGGAACCAGACAGCAGGACAAGACAAGACAGTGAGCCCTAAGCTCAGCCCCGCCCACTGTCCTCTACCTACTTGCCACTATCCGCCCTAAGATGGCGGCGAGCAACTGGGCGGCAGTCCCTGCACTGGCTAGGTGGGACACAAATACAAAACAGACAGACAAACACAATGAAGAATAGTCCACAATCCGGGTCACAACAGTCGGGCAGCAAAAGTACAAAATCAGGATCCAAAGGCGTAATCAAGAATATCAGCGCCTTCTCGGCCGCACAGCACGAGCCGAGGGGCGCATAATGCTCTGCAAAGATACCATCCTGACAGAAACCTTGAGTGTCCAGCAGTTTTGTATTTATTAACTGGATATAGAGTCCAACTATAGAGTAATTCTGGAGTTCTATCAGGGGTCTTAAATTAAGGGTGCTTTCACACCAAACGGATCCGCCGCGGATTGCCCGCTGCGTATTTTCCGCAGAGTAATCCTCTTTGATTTCGGGAACAATAGTAGTCAATGGGGAAGCATATTCGCAGCGGATCAACCGTTCTTGCGATTTTCAAGCAGATTTTGAGTGGGCAATCCGCTGCGGATCCGTTATGTGAGGCTGAGAAGGTGGGATCAAACCACCATTTATTTATTTTTTTTAGGAAAAAGTGTGTATAGTCAATCCAATAGTAAATGTCTGATATAGAAAGAGGTATTGTACCTAGAGATAGAGATATAGGTAGAGATATAACAACTAAATTAAAACAGTATTGGAATCAAGACACCGGGGCAGAAACATGATATGAAAACACATTTTATTATATTGATTTTATCCTCTTTACACTAAGACGTAGTACATGGGGTGATACATTATATGATAAGGCCTCGCAATAAAATGGAGGTTTTGTTACAGATGGACGGACAGTAGCGGTGATGACTTCTCACAGATCTGGAGTCAGTCTGCTGTGGCAAAGCCTGTTACTGTAATGGCTCATAAATCTCGGCTTGTATCAATGACTGGAAAGTTCTTATCACCTTGAATTCCCTGATTTCTCTATTGGGAATAGGGAATTTTTAGACTTCTCTACTGGGACTGTAATAGTCAGAGGTGCCCTTACATCACCATCACCTTCTATTATAACTAAAATGCCGCACCTGTGCCCACATCTTACCATAGGCCTCGCACCCAGCACACTATGGCACAACACTATCACTGACAACTTCTTATACATGGGGGCACAGTAGTCCGAATACTAAAAGGTCATTTCAAGAGAATAAAATCTAGGAATTTAAAGTGATTTGAAGATGGCCCCAAGGCTCAATCTAACACCTAGATTTATGACCCATTACATTGACACGCTTTACAGCCCTGTATCGCAGCAGACTGACTTCAGAGCTCCGCACTCCTAGGTCATCACCTTTTGCTCTTCCATCAAGGAAAACCTCTGTTTTATTGCTATGCATTACCTTATGATGTATCACCTCATGTACAATGTAACAGCTCTTAAAGGGAAAGTGTCATCAGAAAATGGCCTATTGCTTAAATCAAGGTTTTTGTTTTTTTTTAAAGAGAAGCTGTCACCACTCCTGGTTATTGAGTCATATTGGTCAAGTTACACACACAAATATATGCCTTCACTATTGTAGAATAATAATATTAATAATAATAATTTATATATATATATATATATATATATATATATATAATTATTATTATTATTATTATTATGAAATCTCACATTGTTTATTCTGGCCACTGAGCCTAATAATAAGCTGACACTTCTCTTCTTAGAGGATACTTGTCAGCCCTGTCCTCTTTATCTTCACAGATAGGATGACAGGGAAAGGTAAAGGTGGAAAAGATTCATCATTTATCACAGGTGATGGTCACAGGTCACTTTCTCCGTCTTTCAACATGGTTACCTCTGCACAGGTCACAGAGCATGCTCGCAACACTTATTCCTGTTGATCTCAGTGAGTCATCTCCAGTACATAAATTCATGGTCTTTGTAACTTCTCTAAAGTATATCTCTCAATGCTGTTAAAGTGTCTCTGTACCCACAATCTGCCCCCCCCCCCCCCCCAAATCACTTGCACCTTCAGATAGCTGCTTTTAATCTGTCCTGGGGTCCGTTCAGCAGGTGCTGCAGTTATTGTCCTAAAAAACAACTTTTAAACTTGCAGTCCTGTGTCAAATTGGAGTGGCCTAGAGTGTGTGTGCATTAGGCTTGCACCGCCTCTCCGTCCCTCCTCCCCGCCCTCTTCACCATTAGCAATGTTCCATGAAGGTTTTTTCCTATTCATCACCTGTCTGAACATCTCACTACTTGGCTTGTTAGGGCACCTGTGTGTTCACAAAGTGAACAATAGGAAATGTTTTGCCAGGGGCGTTACTGATGATGAAGATGGTAAGGAGGAGGGATGGAGAGGCAGTGCAAGCCTAATGCACAGATACTCTAGGCCACGCCAATTTGACACAGGGCTGCAAGTTTAAAAGTTGTTTCTTAGGACAATCACCTGCCGAACGGACCCCAGGACAGATCTTGGATTAAAAGCAACTGACGGTACAAACGGTTTGGGTACAGAGTCCCTTTAACATTATGTAGAACTCAAAAAATGTATAGGCAGAAATTAAACATTATATATATATTTAGAATATTTATCTGTATCTAATTTTATTCCATTAAAATATATCCATTTGTTGTTATAGCATAAGAAATATTTACATTTTATAACAATACAAATGGTAGGGGGAGCCAAAGTAAGCGTTTGCACAGGATGCTGGCCTGGAGTGTCCTCATACTAACTGTGCACAGTAAATGGATAGAATGATCAGTTCTATGGGATTTAGCTACCTCCAATATCCAGGGTATATGGGTGACAGGAGGGCTCCTCTCAGCCCCAGCGTTTCCTTTCTCCTCTGTATCTGCATCTTGTCCTGAGACGTCCCTGGATGGAAGTGTACAGAACTGAGCACACAGCTAATTGATTCTCAGCAGAAGTAAATGAGCAGCTAATCTGATCACCAGGATAACAGCTGGTAGCAGACTAGATATGGCTTGTCATACAGGGGAGTTATGTAATTATCAGATATCTTATATGAACACATATTGTAATGGAATTTCCTTAGGCTTCTCATATTGTGCCCATCATATGGTCGACGTGCCGCCACAGTGTGGCTAGTACTGCACTAACATATAAGCGTCAATGTGTGCTCTTATTAACAGTTAGAATGATAATTAACAACAATAATTACCAATGTAAAAGCAGCCTGACAGGGCAGTGTTAGCCACAACGCTATGACATCAACATGTGGATAAAGTCCTAGGGTATGCACACAAGGGCAGAAGATCCCCTTGTCTTCAGTGGGAGCTGGGAAAACACCAGAAAGAAGAAGGGGTATGTTGCTTCAGTGGTGAAGTTTCTGTTGAAGTCAAAGTAAAATAGATAAGAGAGAATGATAGGTAGATAGATAGATAGAAGAAGAAGAAGAAGAAGAAGAAGAAGAGGAAGAGGAGGAGGAGGATGAGGAAGAAGAAGAAGAAGAAGAAGAAGAAGAATGGATGGATGGATAGAATAAAGATAATAGATAGATAATAGAAACATAATAGACGATAGATAGATAGATAGATAGATAGATAGATAGATAGATAGATAGATAGATAGAAAATGGGCTAAATACATAATTTAAGGGAATGAAACATCTACTGGGTCATGGTCACAGACAGTGTTGAATAAACTAGAGGAAACTGTCCGAGTTTGGCAACTTCTTGGCATCTGGAGAACTTGGATGATGCCCTAGTGTTGCCAGGAAATGATGCATATAGCCATAGGCTATGTATGTTTTCTAGGAAGCCCTAGTGCGGCACTCAACTTCTCCAGATACCGGAAATCCAGTGCTGACCATTCCTGGTCATCCAAACCCGAACAGTTTCCTCAAGTTTGTTCAACTCAAGTCATGGGAAGTCTCAAAGTGCTGGACTTTTTGAGAGGTTTTGGAAATGTTCAGAATGGTTTCGACAACCCTTGGTCCCTGATAGATGGACAGAAATTCAAAGAAGGTGGAATGAGTTTAGAAAAACATGGCTACTGTCTTCCAAAACGGTGCCACACTTGTCCACTGGTTGTGTGAGGTATTGCAGCTCACTACCTTATCTAGTTTAAACTACAGTATATACACATCCATTCAACACTCCTCTTTTAAATCATTTTCCATATTATCTCCCATATGGTCTTAAAGGGGAAAATTGTAAAAGTTGACATGGCTCTTCGTCCTGGGGTGTTCCGTTACATCTGAATGCGCAGTATGGGTCTTAGCGTTCACGTTTCATCCTGAAGAAAGGTGTATGAAACTGATAGATAAACGTGCCGACGGAGCAGCCTTATCATCCCGACATGAAGGCAGCCGAATTGCTCCTGTGTAAAGAGAAGTTGGTTTAGTCAAATTAGCCATCTGTCTATGATGGATTTAAATACTGATCTGGTACATTTCATAACAGCAGTTGGCTGCCTTGTACTTCACATTGATCAGTATTCATGAAGCTTTGTAGTAATTGACTCAAGACTGTAAATTACTTCTATAGTCGGTAGAAAACATGTCTACCTTGTTCACATCATAGAGGCACTGTTGGCAAGAAGATGAGTCTGGTAGCTAGATAGAAAAAAATATATATTGTGTAATATATCTTTACTTAAAGATCAGGGTGGTGCTCAAATCCATTAAGGAGAGCCAGTGGTGTATGAAGACTCATTGTTCAGTCAATGCATTGTGGTAAAAAAATATGCAAATGAACCGCCCGTTAAGAGAACGAAAACTTCTTGCCCTTATCAATACAAAATTGTTGGCTATACAGGTGCTTTAGATTTAGAGCGAAGGGGAATAATGATTTTCAATAAAGATTTTTTTTTTGCAATGCACCATGGGAAAATGTATGCAAATTAAGACCCCTCCCTTCCCCCTTTCTTAGAAAAAAAAAATCTTGCCCTTATTACAGAACAGGGTATTGTTGGTGAAACAGATGCCTTAGATTCAGCTCAGGGGGGATACTTATTCTCATTGAATAATTTTTAAAAGAAAAGCACCATGGGAAAATGTATGCAAATTAAGACCCCTCCCCCTTTAGAAGAAAAAAAGTCTTACCCTTATTACAGAACAGGATATTGTTGGTTAAACAGATGCCTTATATTCTGCACAGGGGGGATACTGATTCTCATTTAAGATTTATTTTTTTTCAGCAATGCACCATGGTAATATGAATGCAAATTAAGCCCCTCCCTCTCCCTTCTGAAGAAAAAAAATCTTGCCCTTATTACAGAACAGGGTATTGTTGGTTAAACAGGTGCCTTAGATTTAGCTCAGGGGGGATACTGATTCTCATTTAGGATTTTTTTTTTTCAGCAATGCACCATGGTAAAAAGAATGTAAATTAAGCCCCTCCCCTTTAGAAGAAAAAATAAATCTTGCCCTTATTACAGAACAGGGTATTGTTGGTTATACAGGTGCCTTAGATTCAGCTCAGGGAGGGGGGCTGATACTGGTTCTCATTGAAATTTTTTTTTTAAGCAAAGCACCATGGGAAAATGTATGCAAATTAAGACCCCTTCCCCTTCAGAAGAAAAAAAAAGCCTTGCCCTTAATACAGAACAGAGTATTATTGGCTAAACAGGTGCCTTAGATTCAGCACAGGGGTTATACTGAATCTCATTGAAGAGACTTTTTTTTCCAGCAATGCATAGTGGGAAAAAGTAGGTATATGAGCCAACTAATAACTAATTCTGTACTGACAAACCCCCCAGAACATATCTATAAAGATTGGTGATTCTTCCTTTTGAAGGTTACTCTGGTTTACCTAGTATTTAGTTTAGGAGATAGTTTTCTTTCTTCTGGAGGAGAGCTAATTTGCATAATTCTTTCCTATGGAACATTGACCGAGAATCAGTACAATATCCCCCCCGTGCTGAATCTCTCTGGCCATTCAATACCCCTTCTGCAGTCACAACCACTCTGTAGAGAGAGAGAAAGAAAGATGAGATACATATCCCTTTAAGTAGATAAATCAGGACAATAATATCACTCCATGACAAGTTGAAGTTGATGCATTTGAAGTTAGTTTCTTACTCATCTATTGGACGGGTTTCTAGAATTAAAACGGCCGCATCCGTCTGCTTGTTGAGGCAGTTGAAGGTATTCATATGTTATGTTTGATCCTCACAAATGAGCGTTGTGGTTTCGGCAGTAAGATAGATAACAGGGGCTCCTCTTCAGTTCCCGTACTCCGAGCAGGTAGACTTTGTACCAGTTCGTCTCTTCAGGGAAGTAAACCTTTGAAATGTGCATGGTTATTCCCATGGGTTTAAGCGGACCGAATGAACTCTCATTGCCAATCTGCACTTACTAGGCTGTCAACTAAAGTGTTCTTAAGTCTATACCGTCTGCGACAACAGCTGCACTTCATTTCGGAACACAAACACCATCGTAATGCAGTAAAACGGTATCTTTACTTCAGTTCAGCTGACCCAGTCTGCTACAGTGTATTAACTACAACAAAAGAGGGGCAATACCAGCCCCCCTGGTGGTTCCTCAAAATTTCCCTGTAACCTTTGACGGCATTGAAATAATGTTTCCTGTGCCAAATATTTATTATTTAATTTTTTTTATTTATATTTACATAAATCTTGATTCAAGGACAGAGCCAATTTCTATTTTTGCGCTTTTGTTTTTTCCTTTTTTGTGCTTAAAAGGCCATAGCGCTTGCGTTATTTCACCTAGAGACCCACATGAGCCCTTATTTTTTGCATCACTAATTGTACTTTGCAATGGCAGGCTTCATTGTTGCATAAAGTACACTGCGAAACCAGAAAAAAAATTAAATATGTGGTGAAATTGAAAAAAAATAAGCTTTTTTTAATAAAAATTTTTGGGTAGGTTTAGTGTTTACGCTGTTTGCCCTAAGATAAAACTAACTTGTTATGCATGTTTCTCAAGTCGTTACGATTACAATGATATGTAACTTGTGTAACTTTTATTTTATTTGATGGCTTTTAAAAAATTAAAACCTTTTTTAAAAAAAAAAATAAAAGTTCCTTAAAATTGCTCTATTCCCATGCTTATAGCGCTTTTATCCTCTGGTTTATGGGGCTGTGTGAGGTGTCATATTTTTTACACCATGATGTGTTATTTCTATCGGTACCTTGATTGCGCATATGTGACTTTTTGATCGCTTTTTATTACAATTTTTCTGGATTTAATGCGACCAAAAATGGATTTTTTTGGATTTTTTTCCCACGTACACTATTTACTGTGAGAGATCAGGAAGGAAAGAAATTAATAGTTCGGGTAATTACTCACGCAGCGATACCAAATATGTTTGTTTGTTTATTTATTTTTATGTATAAAAAGGGGAAAGGGGGTGATTCAAACTTTTATAAGGGGAGAGGATTTTTTTATATAATAAAAAAAAAAAAACATTTTTTTTACACACATACTAGAAGTCCCCCTGGGGTTAGGGTTATTCCCCCTGAGGTAAGGGTTATTCCCCCTGGGGTTAGGGTTATTCCCCCTGGGGTTAGGGTTATTCCCCCTTGGGGACTTCTAGTGTCACTGCTCTGATCTCTCATTGAGATCTATACAATATAGATATACTGCATAAGTCAATGAGATAGGCACTCTATTGCTCTAGGCTGCTGCAGCCAAGAGCAATAGAATGCCGAGCTGGGATCAGCGCCATTACGGCGCAGACCCCAGCCCAGACCAGATTCAGGAACCGCTCCTCCGCGATCACGTCCCGCAGGGGGAGGGGTGTGATTCCCCCCACTAGACACCAGAGAAGGCGAAAATACACATTTAAAAGGCTAATTAGTGGGCACCGCGATCGGACTGTGGCCACTAATTGCCGTGGTCCCGAGCTGCTCGAGTCCATCCGAACCCGAACTTTCGGCATTTGATTAGCGGTGGCTGCTGAAGTTGGATAAAGCCCTAAGGCTATGTGGAAAACATGGATATAGTCATTGGCTGTATCCATGTTTTCCAGACAACCTTAGAGCTTTATCCAACTTCAGCAGCCCCAGCTAATAAAATGTCGATCGTTCGGGTTCGGATCGACTCGAACCCGAACCCGGTTCACTCATCTCTAGTCGTGATGGTTCAGAGCCGGGTCGCCGTGCGGCCCCCCTCTGAACACCCTTAACGACGCAAGGGCATACATTTACACCCCTGGTTGTTAAGGGGTTAATTATTATGTTTATAATAGTAATAACACAAACTACAATACAGATAGTGATGGTGTCCTATGCCACACAATTTGAGGTTCTACCGTTGTTTGATTGTTTTATTTTCCTTCTCATGGTGTCGTGAAGATGACCCCTTTCTATTAAAAAAAGAATACGAGTCAGGGTTGAAAATCGTCCTCCAGCTCTCACTTTGGAGGGTCATTTATTTGAATGAGGGTCATGTAATACTACCTTGCTCCTGTAGTGGCCGCTATAGGGAAAATGTGTGGCTAGATGATAAAACATACCTGTCATTGAAAAGAATTTTTAAAATCTGCATGATTCTGTTAGCTTAACCCTTCAAAGTGGTCACTTGATAATCTTAGTGCTCTCACTGCTGGTATTGAGTGACTAAGAACCCCTCCATGGTGCACAGCTGTTTCTCCATTATACTGGACTGTTTAAAAGTTCAATGAGCAGGCTCTGTGCTTGGGGAGGATTTGCACAGTACATAACTATAGCTGGCATGGAGAGGAGAAGGGGTTACTTATACATTAGGTTTGCAAGGTGCTGTGTGTGCACAAATGAAGAAAACTGCAGCAGCACAGCATGGAAGGGGTTACATTAAGCACTGACCCACTTCTGCTGCCGAGAAGCTAAAGGGAGGGGAGATTACAGTGCAGTATTATGGTACATACAGATACACTGGTATCCACACAAGGTGTCCAGCACTTTATGGGTGGTGAAACATGAAGGAAGACTATTAGGAATAAAGTTAATCATCAGGCTTGCTCAAGCTCTCTCTGTCCTGCACAGAGCACATGCTAAGCTCCACCCTGCTTCTTGTGTTCTGTCCTGATCTAGCTGTAACTAGAGACAGATTTCCCCTAACAATATGCCATGAACAGTAAGTTTTAAAAAAAAAGTGGGGCACCAAGTGGCAAAACTTCAGAGCTGTTTTATAACAGTGTAAAGAGTCATTTTTAGCAAATAGTGATTTACAAATGGATGAAAGTTAAAGCAACATTGACCATTGAACTAGCGATCACATCTGATCAAAGGGTTTTAAAGGGGTTATCCAGCACTACAAAAACATGGCCACTTTCCCCCTCTCTTGTCTCCAGATTGGGTGGGGGTTTTGAAACTCAGTTCCATTGAAGTAAATGGAGCTTAATTGAAAACCGCACCTGAACTGGAGACAACAGTAGGGGGAAAAGTGGCCATGTTTTTGTAGCGCTGGATAACCCCTTTAAGGTATGGAATCAAAGCACAGCTGCTATAAAAGGGGTATAGTCTTAATGGGATGCCCCATTTATATTATTAGTTAATATACTATATACCGTGCGGGGGGGCTCAAAAACTTTTCTCACTAGTCGTCTTTTCTTTGAGAACCTGACAAAAAACCTTGACATTTTTTAATAAAACCTACGAAAGACTTTCTGTAGCTTTGAATTAAGATTAAATCACGTAATGAGCCTCTGCTGTCATATGGTTAGAGCCGGTTTGATGCATTAACCCGCCCTGTTAGCCTCCAGCAAATCACTTCTCTCCATTGGCTGTCTAAAAATTCTATGAAAATCCCTCTAGAGTCTCGACCTATGAAACCCGATTGATGTGTAAATTTCCTAAGAAAACAGTTCCTGGTAATAACCAAGGCTGCAGTAATTGTGCACTTTTAGCTTCTGATTAACAAGTTCCGTCACTTTCTTCATTATAAAATGCAGGTTATCACTTTCAAAGGTTGAATCTCCAACTGTTAGGAACAAAAAGAAGAAAAAGTTGAATACTATAGAGGATTTATTGACTCATTGCCCGGCATGAGTCGGCATGGTTTCAAATTTTTGCATTTTTTTTTTTTTTGTTACCAAAAAGGTAAATTGGGCTTTGAATGTTATTTTATATTTCTACCCAATTTCAAGGGGAAATATTTACCAATAATGTGTCAATTTAAAGCCGCTATACTTCCGGTTCTCCCTGTTCATTAATGTGGCGCACACCATATGTAAATCTGAAAGGATTTTCAAAGGACACAACTAAAACCTAACCATTTTTAGTATAGAAAACCCAGTCAAAAAAATGATGGTTTGCTTAATAAATCTGTTGATTGTGGCAGGTTTTAAAGGATACACCCATGACACGCCCACTTGGCAGGTTTTTGGACAAAAATGACAGGTTTCATGTTTTTGGGTAAATTGTGTTGCACGGCTTTAGTAAATGTATCAGTCTACTAAAAATGGACAAAAAGTTTACAAAAACCTGGCAATTTGCCGTTTGGAACACCATAGTAAATCAGTCCCATAGTGTATTAAATAACGTATGTCTTTTGACACGGCCATCAAAAATTTTTGAAGTTCTTTAATCGTGGAGGTCTTTTTGGCAATGACAGACATTATTCTATGTAGTTCACACACAGATTTGTTTCCTGACCGTTTTTTTTTTTTTTTTTTAACATAAATAAGGGGTTGTGGGCATGCTCTGTGTTGATAAACACTATCTGTCAACTATATGTACCCAGCAACAATGTATTAAAAAAAAATCTATTTATTGTGAGTTTTTTCTTTTTTTTTTGCTAAATCATGTGAAGATGTGTAAGTTATATTTCCACTGAACTGATCCAGATTCATTATTGTAATTTTTTTTCCTTCATAGTTTGGACATTATTATGGTGGCAGTAATGTGCTTTTTAGAGCAGCCATGGACTTTAGAGCTGACTTATTGTTTTCTATTGTCTAGAGCTGACTTATTGTTTTTTTATTGTATAGTGTTGTGGGCATGCTGTGTGTCTTGTGCAGAGGTTACAGCTCAGGGAGAAGAAAAGATGTCACCACCTACTGCGAACGGCGTAATTAGTTGTTCTTGTGATGATAAAGAAGACTCAGCTGAGAAATTTTCTCTTTACAGAAATGGAAATAACAACTTTTAGGCTTAGTGGCCAGAATGGAAAGGGCAAGATATCAGGATTACTTTATAATATACATAGTAAAATAGAAATTTTTGAAAAAAACAAACTTGTATGTGTTTTGATAAACAATAAAAAAAATTCTGATAACCCCTTCATGTTGGACAGACACATCTGTAAAGACCTACAATAGGAATACCCCTTTATTTAAAAAGAAATTTTGTAAATATCAACTCTTTTTGAACATTTTTTCTTATTTAAATATATTCGAACCATAACACAGGTCAACAGCATTTTTGGGGCCAAAGATATTTCAACGAATTTAGGGTAACTTTGGGGTGCTGATTCTGAATATGTCAGATTTGCCAGATTGGCTCAAGTTTTTGAGAATTTTCGTGAAATGTGTAAAAAAAAAAAGACGTAATTTGCTACACGCGCATTAACTTTATTGCTATTGTCATGAATACAATAAATTTTACAAAGTAAATGTTGATTTTAGTTTATTTTAACTAGTTTTAGAAAGTAATCTTCAAAAATGAACAAGACATGAAAAAAAACTTGAGCCAATCTGGCAAAACTGATAGCATATTCAGAATCAGCACCCCAAAAATGCCCCAAAATCATAAAAATATTTTGGACACCGGTAAAAAAATTTTTGGTTGTTGACCTGTGTAATAGACACTTTTAATATCTTATAATTTTTATCTAGAAAATGTAAAATAATATAATAAAAAATAAATAAATGACAATAATTAAATACAATTTTATTTTATCAGTTTGAATTTTGATTTAATTAAAAACAACTTAGATGGCAATTTTTTTTTTTTTTTTTCGCTTTCTCCAAGAGCCGCATTACATCAGGTGAATAAATGTTGGAATTGTGGTAATTAAACAGGTGTGGAGTAGAGCCGTGCTCATCCGCAGAGTGATAATGCTCCAGAAAGCGTTGTGTAAACTCAAGGGATTTCTTAATCTTTTTGCCTCTAAGCTTGGAATCACTGGTTAGTATAGTTTTATGGCGTCCAAGCCGCATAGTGCTGATGCTATCAGAAAAGAGATTTTATCTCTCGCTGCTTACAGGGAAAGAGAAAAGCCAACTAGTTTGTAACTCTGAAATCAAACGTTGTACCTGGACTAATGCTGATTTGGATGCGAGTGTATCATTTTAATTGCGCCATAAAAAATACCGTGCGTGTGTAGCTTTCAGGCACAAATGGAAATGTTCCGGAGAGATGTTCTGTTATGTGGCAAATGTGCATTTTTATCTTGGAATATCTACAGGATGTTCCTCCAGAGAAATCATAAGTGCGAGTTGTGAAGAAAACAAAGGGAGCGGTGAAAAAAAAACAAGTCAAAAGACAAAATAATGTCGCAAGGGACGTAGGGACTTGGCGGACGGGCGGCAAGGGCACCTTGGGTTGGGCGCTTCTTGCACATGACCGATAGGTTTGCAATTATTGGGGATTTTGTTGGGCTGGGAATTGGTAAAAAAAACAAAAACGCCTGGCTTTTTGTTCGGATTTTTTTTTTCTTCCAGAAACTGTTATAGCGCCATTAACAGGAAATAGTGAGTTACATATCGGGATGCCAGCGGAAAGAAGGAGACCAAACTCAGTTTGATTCTCAGTTTGAATCGCATACATGCTATTACAAGTAAAATTGATGACTTAAGGCCCTATTACACCAAAAAATTATCGGCTGTACTTGGCCGATTACCGTCCGTTCCGGTCGCGTTGAAAGGCCACAATCTGATGTTGGCTGATCATCGGATTTCAAAATGTTGAAAAAGAATGATCAGTGCAGTGGCGGTCAGTTGCTTGGCACTCAGTGCAATAGGAACAGCGGCAGCAGGCCTGCTCTGACTTTAATGGGCAGCTCGGACGATCAATGGATCTAAGCCCCTCCTTCTGTTCCCCACCTGCTGTGTATGTATGTAATAGGTAGCAAGTGGGGAACAAGGGGCAAGCAACAGGTCAGCGCTTCCTTCCCCCTTATATCTTGTAATACAGCCATATATTGCCCCCCCACACACACACACACAGCAATGTGACCACAGAGGGGCAATTGCTCCATCTTACCCACAATCACACTGATCCCAGCTCAGTGATAGACTCCGCTGGGCTCAAGCAGCCCATTGAAATCCAGCACTGATCTTATCGATAGTGCTGGATATGTATACTGCACTGATCTCTATGAGAGATCAGTGCAGCAATATTAAAAGTCCCCCATGGGGGACTAAAAGTTGAAGTGTAAAAAAAAAAAGTTTTTTCATTAAAAGAAAGAAATCCCATGCAATAATAAAACTTTCAATCACCCCCCCTTTTCCCATTTTATAAATAAAAATAAACAAACATATTTGGTATCGCCATGTCCGTAATTTCCCAAACTTAAATGATCACATTCGTGATCCCGCACGGTAAACGGTGTAAGCGTGTAACCAAATCCAGGAAAATTGTAATAAAAATTGATCAAAGAGTTGCATATACAGTATGCAAGCAAGGTACCGATTGAAAGTACAAATCATGGCGCAAAAAAAAACTACACATTACACAGCCCCATAGACCAAAGGATAAAAGCATTATAAGGAAGTCTAAAAACATCTATTAAAAAAAAAAAAAAAAAAGTTTTAATTTTTTAAAAGCTGTCAAATAAAATAAAAGTTATACAAGTTACATATCATTGTAATCGTACTTACTTGAGTAACATAGATAACATGTCAGTTATATCATAGGAAGAATAGCATAAACACAAACTCCCCCAAAATAAAAGTAAATTCTTTTTTTCCCCCACATTTTTATTTCACATTTTTCCATTTCCCCCCTGTAGGCGAAATAATGCAAGCGCTGTGGCCTTTTAAATAAAACAAATGTGTAAAAATGAAAAGTGGCCCGGGAGGGAAGGGGTTAAAGGGATTATCCAGGATTAGAAAAACCTATTGCTTTCTTCCAAAAACTGTGCCACAACTTGACATTGTACCTGGTATTAAAACTCAGCTCACTTCAATGGAACTGAGCTGCAATACCATACACAAACTAAATACAAGGGTGGCGCTGTTTGTGGAAGAAAGTACTGTAGCTGTTAGGACTGGATAGTGGAGGTCAGAAAAGCCAAAGGAAATCATCAAGAAAACACAGAGGAGCTGGGCTACCAAGGAGAGATGGAGTCTTAATATCTAGCAAGGGAAAACTCACTGGAGAAGCTTTATAGGAGGCCAGAGGTCTGATCTAGAATGTAATTGGCCCAGTCCCCTGATCTCCAACCACAGACACCTGCTAACTAAACCTGACTGGTAGGAGACCTGTCACTCACAGGATACCAAAGCTAAACAAAGTTAACTCCAAAGTGGCCAGAAGGAACTCCGCAGAGCAGTGTTCAGACTGAGCTAACAACAGACAAAACAAAAACTCATGGCCAACAACGTAATTAGAGATGAGCAAAGCAAATATGACAAATTCCGATTCCCGTCGCTTTGCAAATTCGCTAAACATGGCTGCCTCAACAGCGAACGCACATGTTAGATTACATTT
Source organism: Dendropsophus ebraccatus (assembly GCF_027789765.1). NCBI lineage: Eukaryota > Metazoa > Chordata > Amphibia > Anura > Hylidae > Dendropsophus > Dendropsophus ebraccatus. Next base: position 71,794,318 of record NC_091466.1, on the reverse strand, counting down.
ACGCAGTTGCATACATCACTAGATAAACGTTCACATGTTCGAACCATTCCGATCATCGAATTGTTCGCATTGGCGAACACGGACAATTAGCGGCCTGTTCATCGAACATATGAACATTTACGAAAATGTTCGCTCGCTACTATTTTTAAGGGAATTCCTTTGTATGCAACTGGAGGATAATCGCAAATTTATGCGAATATTCACGAATTCGTGGAAATATTTTCAAACTTCGCAAAACGAATTTCCGAGTGATTCGCTCATCTCTAAACCTGATCTTTGCCACAGAGGTCCTAACTGCCTAATCCGGCACGGACGCGACAGCAATTATGTTTATCTAATCCCAATCAACCTCTTTTTAACATTTTTTATCTTAAGAGAGTATCCTACATACAAACCCTCCATTCATACATTTTTATAGATGCCCAATTTATCAAAAATATACAGTATTTTTTTTTTTTTTTTGCACATTTTTGCAGTTTAACCCTTTGAGAACCAAGCCCAAAATGACCCAGTGGACCGCGCAAATTTTCATTTTTGGGTTTTCGTTTTCCCCTCCTCCCCTTCTAAGAGCTCTAGCACTCTCAGTTTTCTATCTACAGGGCCATGTGGGGGCTTGTGTTTTTTAGGAATAGTTGTATTTTTTAATGTCTTTCATTTTACCATATAATGTATGATGGAACCCCAAAAATATTATTTATGAAGATATAAATTGGTGAAATCATAAAAAAAGAATGCAATATGGTAACGTTTGGGGGGTTCCTGTGTCTACGTAATGCACTATATGGTAAAAGCGACATGATACCATTATTCTATAGGTCAGAACACAACCATATGCAGGTTTCCACAGATTCTCTAATGTTATATATATTTTTATTTATGATTTTTTTTTTTTTTTTGCAATAAATTATTAATAAAATGGGCCTATTGTGACGCTTATAACGGTTTTATGACACCATGATCTCTAGTTTTTATTAATGCCATATTTGTGTAGCTCAGATGTTTTGATCACTTTTTAATATTTTTTTTTTATCTATAATGTAACAAATAATCGGTAATCCTGGCGCTTTTTTCCCTCTTTTCATTGGCGCCGTTTGCCGTTCACAATTTTGCTGATTATATTTTAATAGATCGGACAATTACGCACGCTACGGTATATAATATGTTTATGTATTTATTTTTATGTTTTTTTATATAGTGGGATAGGTGGGTGATTTTAACTTTTATTGGGAGAGAGGCTTTGGGGTATTTATAAAAACATTATTATTATTATTTTTTTTGACATTTTAAGTCCCCCTGGGGGACTTTTACCTGCAATACTTAGATTGAAGACACTGTACAATGCTATGCTATAGGCATACCATTGATAAGTGTTATAGGCGTTCTGCTCATTGAGCCTGCCTGCCTCTTATTAAGCGTGCTCTGCTCCAGAGCGTGCTTCATAGCTCAGGATGTACTGATACGCCCAGGGTCATCTGGGGACAGGCACCCATGTCGTACCGGCACGTCCTAGGGGTTAAAGGAGAGGTCCAGCAAAAAATGTTATGAAAGTATTGTATTGCCCCTCCAGAGTTATACAAATCACCAATATGCACTCATTACAGGAAATGCTTATAAAATGCTTTTTTCCCTGCACTTACTACTGCATCAAGGCTTCACTTCCTGGATAACATGGTGATGTCACTTCCAGGATAACATGGTGATGTCACTTCCTGGATAACATGGTGATGTCACTTCCTGAATAACATAGCAATGTTACTTCCTGGACAAGATGGTGATGTCACTTCCTGGATAACATGGTGATGTCACTTCCTGGATAACATGGTGATGTCACTTCCTGGATAAAATGGTAATGTCACGCCCCGACTCCCAGAGCTGTGCGGGCTGTGGCTGCTGGATTGTTTCTTGGCATCCACAATCACTACATTCAATTCTTCAGTGTCCCCATGGTACCCCAGGTATCTAACAACACCCTTAAATTTTAATAATGCAGTTCTGCATAATGCGGTAAAATCAATTTTTATGATTCAAAACTCTGTACACGAAAGACGAAATCAAAGCAAACTAAAAGAGTCTGGATTTTTTTCTCCCCCCAACCTCTCGCAGTGGGAATCACTTATTTTGTTTAACAGTAAACACATCTAAACAAATATCTGCTTCAGTCAAAAGGCAAATTAAATGGAGTGGTCTTGTTTCAAGCCTATGTCGTAGCACAATTAGCGTAAGAAGATTCCTCCTTATTTTCTCCTTCCTACCATTCAGCGGGGCTTAATTAGAAACGTAGTGAGGACGGCATTAAAAGAAAAAAAGTCCCTAACTTCCATCCCCTCCAACCCACACACTCTTTAATTAAACAACACCATAGCCACGCAAGCATATCTTTACATTTTGATATATTATTTATATAGTTTTTTTTTTTTGCATTTAAAATTAAAAAATTTTAAAATTTTTGCCAATTTGTTAGAGGTTCAAAAATCTGCATTTATTAGAATGCAAATGGAAAGTCAATTGAAAACAAACTGTACTTTACAACTGTGACCATGAATCTGTAAAGGATTAAAACATAAGGGACAGAATTAATTAAGAGAATGCCTCCGAAGCAGTAACGGGCTCTTCTTCTAAAAATTTGTATTTTCTGTCCAGATGGAGTTAATTAATTTTTAACATGTAAATGGCCCAGGGTTTTCTTGCTGAATGTAATTTCACTGATCTAATCTGACGAGGCGGCGGGGATTGTACAAGAAGATACCGCCTCCCTGTCATTTATGACCTTTTCTATTTAATTAAAAAACATGCCGATTGATCTTATTATAACTTTTAGATGAGGTGCTACATGGTAATGAACCACTTTATGATTTGTCTCCATGATTTATGACTGCAATATTAAATATAAAGATATCAGCTTGTTTTCCCTAGGTCTAACATAGTGTGGTGGAAAATGGCTGCACCAGGACTCATTAAGAGTTTTGTGTTATTGATTAGCGGTAGTTAGAAAAATCGTCTTGTTAATGATTCTCCATTATCTGGGGGCAGCCGGGGTGACTCATTTCCTGGTATTAAAATTGCATTAAATTCAACTGGTCCTACTAGGAATCACTTGGAAAAAACTCGAGCGCTTGGGGCTCCAGAAGACTGTAGCTGAATGGGATTTACAGCAACTTTTTGAATTTTCAGTAAAGATGAACGCAACTCAAGCATACTTCAGTCAGATTGTTCGGCATTTGAATACTGACGGCTGAAGAAGTTGGCTACAGTCCTAGGGAAAACATGGATACAGCCCATGGCCTATGGCTTTATCCATGTTTTCCAGACTCCCCAGGGCTGCATAAAACCTCTTCAGCCACCGGTATTCAAATACCGAACGATCGAACTCGAGCATGCTCAAATTTTGCTCGTTTTCAGTACACTTTTTGTAGCTCTTGAAATCAATCATTAACATTTTGGATAAGCTTAATACTTCCTTTAAAGGAACCTGCCATCTCTTTCATGCTGCCCGAACAAGTCCTCAGCGTGGTCAACAGCAGGTTCTCCTTGCCCCCGGATCTCTTTAAATATGTCCAGGCTTGGCTGGAAAAAAATCTAATTTGTACCCAGCTACTAAAAAATCCTTCTGCTGCCATTCTGATGGTGCTAGATCCCTGCTGCTCATCACTTTCTGATAAAAGTGCCCATTCGGACAACTACTTCCCACATCCATGACCAGTCTGTGGCTGTATCCATATTTTCCAGGACTCCATAGGGCGAAATCCAACTTCTGCAGCTGCGGAGAACGCAAAGCATTCCAGTTTGGCTAACATTGCCGAACCTGAACATTTTGACAGGTTCAACACTACGAAAAAGCCAACTGGGTGTGACCAGCTTGCCATGGCAGCTTTCATTGTATAGTCGGAAACAATGTAGCAACACAACTCAAGTGATATACTTGCAAAGAAAATGAGTAGGCACTCACCCGATTCTTGAACTGCACTTTATTGGTAACTTCTTTTTAAAAAAATTCATGGCAGACATCCTTGGTGGGCTAAGACGCCAACACCTTGCTAATGCGTGACAGCTGTTTCGTGTGGATCCCACACTTCTCCAGCAACAACTCAAGTGATCACACCCAGTTGGTACAACACAGGAGGGTCAGAAGGGGCTCAGGTGCTCTTTAATGGAGTTTCCACAGTGTAATACTTGTCGACATTGTTACCTCTACTGTTATGTGCTCCATTTTTTGTCCTTCTTGCTGGTAAAGCTGGTGGTCTGCTGCTCCTTCCAGCTTGCCTTACTCCCTGTAGGCAATTCTGGCAGTCTGTCCTTGCTGTCTCATCTCCTCCCATAGCTTCTGCGCTTCTGCACCCTAAAATACATACTCCACCAGTCATCGCTTAGTGACATTTTGTCAAGGATATGATTTCCTCTTATGCCATGGCAAAACGTTGTTGTGGCTTTCTGTATCTGATCCTGCTTTTCTATGTTTTGAACCTTGTCCGGCTTCTGTTTTATGTCACATCCCGATCCCTCTTATTGCCAACCTGGACTTTTGAGTCTTTGCGAGCCGCCACAACCTCCTTGACTGTTACTGACTCTTCCTTTGCTTGGTTCTAGTGTACAATACCTACTCCCTTGTACTTGACCCTGACTGCTGACTATGCCTACTTGCCTGACCTCCTGGTGCCAAGCATTGGTACCATGTGATCTATGAGGTCAGCCACTACCCATACCTGGAACATGCTTGTAAAGTGACTTGGTACTTTATGTGGTCCAACCATAAAGGGTGAAAGTTAGAACAGGGGTAGGGAACCTTGGCTCTCCAGCTGTTGTAAAACTACAACATGGAAGTTGTAGTTTTGCAACACCTAGAGAGCCAAGGTCCCTTCCCCCGACTTAGAGGGTAGTTAGGTGATGACCCCATGCATGGCCCAAAGCCAAACTGGTTTAGTAGCACGTTGGGCCCACCCATTACTGAGTAGAACAATGGGTCTGTTTTGTTTCCACAATCTCCGCCTTTCCTGCCCATTGCCTATGCCTTCTATTGCAACAAGGAAAAAGGCTAAGCCACAATGCCAAACACAACCCATAGAAGGCGGCGCTGTAGTAGAAACCAAAATATCGACACATAAAGGTTTATTTTACGCCTCAGCTCTTTGTCCATTATTTCAAGCTCCTTTGTTAACTTTTCATTAACACAGCCGTAATTGCCAAAGACAAACTAGATTTGGCTTTATCTAAAATAAATGCTGGCGCCTCTTCCATTCCAATGTGAAAGTCAATCGACAATGCCTCCCAGCACTGCTTGAAAACTAAACACTAAGTAATAAAATAATTAAAAAAGAGCGCTTTTTAGACACCGGAGGAAAATGAGTTGTGAACATGCACTTTCTTTAAGGAAAGAAGAAAAAAGTACTTGAGCTCAAGGCAGATTGATACTATTTTGTAGTTTCATAATTAGACTGGGACGAGATCCAACATCTCGGCTGAATGCAGGGACTGATTTGCGTCAGGTAGTAAAATTAGGCTGTAAGCACTTCAACGTGATTCATGGTACCTGTAAATTTGTCTCCGTATATAAATTTGTGGACACAGGCATGGGAGCTCTTGCTGCTGAAACTTAACCTTTCCACCTTGTATTATTTTTCATCCAGCTTGGGTCCTTATGGGTAATTTTCCCATTGAGGATAAAAGAGGATAAAAAGTAAGAACCTTCAAAGCCTCACTTTTTGCTGTCATTTCCTATCTAAATAGGTAAGAAATCAGGATGACCCTGAGAACATATCCAGGCTAGAAGCTTCTTCACTTCTCTATAGAATTGTTTTTAAAGTCACACATCAGGACTAGATATGTGAATCTCGAGCATGCGCCAGACCGTCCGAACCTGAGTGTGTGGTATTTGATTACCGGTGGATGCAGAAGTCAGATTCAGCCTTAAAACTGCCTGGAAAACATGGATACAATCATAGGCCATAGGGTGTTTTCCAGGACCTCCTAGAGTTGCATCCAACTTCTAACCAAATGACGCATGTTTGAGCTCATACAGACCCGAGCATGCTTGAAAAGTCTTAGTAGGCTTTCTATGTATTTTACTTTCTCATCCAATAACGTGATCAGGTTTGTAATGGTGTGGCTCTAATTATGGCGTGCCATGGTTATTGTGCCTCCAAATAGCCTGCAAACAGTATAACTCCTCTCTTAGAGTATGTGCACACTACGGAATATGCACAGAAATTTCCAAGAGTTTACATGTTTGCAGATTATTAGAGATGAGCGAACCTCGAGCATTCTCGAGTCCATCCGAGCCCGAACTTTCGGCATTTGATTAGCGGTGGCTGCTGAAGTTGGATAAAGCCCTAAGGCTATGTGGAAAACATGGATATAGTCATTGGCTGTATCCATGTTTTCCAGACAACCTTAGCGCTTTATCCAAGTTCAGCAGCCCCAGCTTATCAAATACCGAATGTTCGGGTTCGGATGGACTCGAACCCGAACCCGGTTCGCTCATCTCTACAGATTATGTTTGAGAATATCATTGAGTCTAGGGGATGGACAGAACTTAAGTGGAATTGGCCGCGCGGACCCAACTTGAAATTTCTGCATGAATTCTGTAGTGTGCACATACACTTATAAAGTATCTGGGACCTCTGCACCCCGGGAGTTGTGGTTTTTTTGTATACATTCATTGATTGTATTTTATGTGGTGGGATGACAGAAGCACTCATTCCTTGGTTTCTGAAAAGTTCATCTACCTCATAAGGAGACATGCGTAAACTGGTTTGGCCCAATCCATCTGCCTCAAAAGGGGACATGCATTAGCTGGTTTGGCCCAAAACCTTTTTTCCTTTAATTTCATTCCAAATCAAAAACATTTTTTCCCATTCCAGTTAAGGAAAATTGTATATAGGTTGGAGCTGTATGCATCATCACGTGAACTGAACTTCACGACCCGAGATTCATTATAAGTTGAACTTTTTGTAAACTTCATACCAAGTTTGCAAAGATGGCAGCTAATCATTTTAATACACATAAAAAAAAAATCCTATACTTACCTGTCCGCACTCCCTTAAGGTCCTGCTTTTCGACTGCGTGATCGCCAGAAGATCTCAGCCCTCTCAGTCAATCGCTGATGGGTTTTAGTGCAGTTTATTTACGGCTCGGTTAAGACAAAAACTAACATTGCTGTGCAAGGGAATCTTTTAGCAAATGCTTGGGAAATTAACATAATGGACATAATTATGGGGCAGCAGTTATGCCTGAGCTTTTGCAAAGAATTTAGAGATACGCTTCACAGCAATCCCCATAGACTTGAGGAAACCCATTGACTTTCATGGGGAGAGTTTTCTAGGCATGTTGTGTAACCTGTGAAGAAGTCAAAGAGCACGGAAGAGAAAAGGGGGATCAATGACCATCATCTACTGAGAGTGACCATGTCCCATCTATATACGGTGACCTTTAATGGAATCCTGTCTGTTATAAGGAGGAAACTGCTTAAGGCTATGTTTCCCCTTCTTCTCCTTTTTTTAATGTTTTTAGTTTTGCCACCGTTTTGCTGCCTTCATTTTGATGCCAAAATTTGAGTGTACTGTGCAAATTATAGACATAATTTGCATAACAGAGTAGTACTTTGTCACCAAAATGATGGCCACCCAAAAAGGTGCACGTAACTCTGCCAAGAAAGTTGTCGTGAAAACATAGCCATAAGGCAACCTTTATAGAATAGGTTGTATTATAAATGACACATGGTAGGTGTGGTTGGTCTTCTTAGAACTTAAAATACCTTTCTAAAGTGTAATGGCGTCTCCAAAGCTGCAACTAATCAGAACCCAACCAGCAGAAAGAGACGATGAGTAACAATGCGATTCACTTTTGTTCCAGTACACACATGAAGGGATCGGCTTTATGAGCTGTGTAATTCTGTTATTATTTTTAGCGCTGAGAAATAGGTAGCTATATATAGCTGGAGCTGTGTGAGGGCGCTTGTTTCCTGGCCTGATTGTTGTAATAAATAGCTGAAATCCAGGATAGGTGTCACATCCATCGCTGTTGGTGGGATGCATCACTGTACGTGAAGGATAGAAGATAAAAAATTCTATAAAATACAACATGTAGTATCACAGAAAGAGCTGGGTGCTTGGATTAACCATGGCTCTTCCAATGATGTAGACTTCATATAGCAAGAACATCTTTTCTGTCCTCTGTCTTGAATGCAAACAAAGGGAGGAAGAACTGGTCCAAGGGCCAAGAAAGACAACGGAGGGTCAAAAAAATTCACTAAGCTTTGTTCCTTCATGGTGGACAGTGGCACCATGATGGATTAACCATTTTGATCTCTGTTGTAAGGCATATCTCTTTGCTATTCTCATACAGTACACTGTCTTTAGAGAGTGGCATCCAGAATTCTTTGAGCCATGTGTCGTGGAGTCTGCATAGGTCTTATGTTAGCTGCTTGTCTTTCTACTCTACATAAAATTAAAATATCTCACCAGTGGTTCAGTGGGAAGAAAAAGAGTAGAACGAACTAGAGCCTGAATGACCATGACTTGTAAACATCAAAGAGTGGAAGCATGACCATGAGGATGTTATATTATAGGTAATAAGGCATATACTTACCGCTCCATGCTCCAACATCACTGATCACATCTGCGGCTCCCTGCTGCTTCCAGGTTGGGTATCACGCTGTTATCCTGGTTATCAATCTCTTTGCAATTGGGGTTGCCAATCACAAGTCTGTCAGAGCCAGTCTTGGGTATCCAATGCTTGTCTTGTCCAAGATATAAGTGCCTGTGATTGTTTCGTCGTTGAACTTCAGTGAGCTCTGACCTCCTGACTCTTGCCTCAGTTTCATCCTCTGACTGATTTTGTCTTTCGTGACCTTCTAGCTTGGACCATGCCCTGTTTACCATGTGACTGCTGATTCTACTCATATGTAACTCCTTGTTTTTTTTTACTCTTGCATAATTCCCAGTTAACCTTCTGACAATCCCACCGATACATGACCTCCAGGTACTGACCTTGCTTGTCAACTTTTTTTTCACCCTTGCCACTGTTCTCCCATGTAATAAGACAACACCATAGTTGGGGTCATACTTATGAATTAAAGGGGTTTAAAGTTGTTTTTTTGGGGGCAAAAAAGAATGATGACTTATCCATAGGATCATCACTCGTTGATCGGTGGGGTGCTGACACGGTGTAGTGGTGACAATGCGTAACTGCAGCTCACTTCCTATTTAAGTGATGGCAGCTGAGCTGCAGTAACCAGGTGCGGACAGTCAACGGAGCCAAATAATTTCAACCCTGTTGACTGTGTAGTGTGGGCACTGAACAGCTGTTAGACGTGGGTGCCTGCTGATCAGTGACTGATGACCTTTCCTGTGGATATCATATCACACCACTTTAACACCCCTTCCTCATCATTACATAAGTGCCTACTATAGAACAGTTTGCTGCCCATAATTTAGACTATAATGGCTTACCTAAAGGGTTCTGGATCTAGCAGTTGTACAGGGACCCTAAAGCCAAGCGTTACAATGATATGATGAGAGTCTACAAGCACCAGTTAGGCACTTGCATGTATGACCTCTGACTTATGAACATAATAGCAGACAATTCTCTACCACAATCTGGATACTCCAAACCAGGAAAGACTGCTGAAGTAGCCATATTAAATGTATGAGAAAGGGAAGTGGCCCTTGAGCTTTACCCCTTCATAAAGCCAATATATTCTTATATCTGGGTTAGAAGTCTATCAGTATTGTCCTCCACGCTCACCGTCCGTCATTGCTTATATCTTTATATCAATAAGATCCAAAGGTCATGCAGAAGGTCTTCTCTCGTAGGTCCTGCTATCATCCTCTCTGACCTCAGCACTGACATCTTGTTACTCTGAAATCCATGATGTTTTATTTGCCGGCTTTCTGATCTCTTACCTGCTTGTATTGGGAGAAGAACTTTATGTTCCCCCATAACAAAGATAAGGGAACGAATTGAATATAAAAGCTGATTTACTGTTTGTTCCACCAAGGACGCATGAGATATAGTCCAAGCGCGATAGGAAAAGAGCCTCTAGTGGACAAATTTACTTGACGAATGGCCGAATAAAGGTATTTCCATAGGGACAATCATCTCTGAATGAAATTGGGTAGATTTATTAAACAAGGAGGTGGCTAAGAGGAGTCGTAAAATATATTGGTGTATAGTATTCCAGCCATGAGGCGGCTTATGAAAGAGAGAACTATCTAACATATTTTGATAAATTGGCAACATCTGTTCCCCCTTTTTTAATTTTTAAAAATTTGTGCAAATTCTCAATGATAGAAATAATTTACAAAAACTTTACAAAAATTTAAATTTTAAAAATTAAGAATTGTAACATGGCAAACTTTTACCTTCTAGAACACAGGTGACACCCTTGTTCCAAAACATTTAAAGTTAAAAGAACTGAATTTCTCTCTAAACAGTCCATCGAATGTCTAATGTTGGACTAATATGAAGGTAATCCAAGACTGTAATGTAATGCTCCGTCTGTGGGGAAGGGTAAAACCAACAGAAAATGCCCCCCGTTGGTTAAATGCCAATTGGGTGTTTATTAAAGTTAAGCACAAATCGAACATTCTGAAGATCAATCGTTGGTCTATTTAAATTAGACTCTTTAAATTTACTCTGATTGGTTTGACTTTCTCTACCGATGGAGTACCCATATAAAAAATTTTTTTTAGTTAACACCAGTAGGGAATACAGAGTAGGAGAGTGTTGTGAGCATACTTTAACCTTAAGAGGGAGGAGGAGCTTATCTGTCTTTACCACCCATTATCAAGAGGTCCTGTGCTGTCATCCGCCTTAAAACAGGATCTGTTAATAATAACAAAGAACACAGACAGAGCCTATTTATATTAGTTGGTGGGGGGTAGTTTAGTTCCTTCTTCCTATAGAGCATGCCCACAACACTCATTCTACATGCCCTGCATTATTTATGGTAGGGGTGATAGCATTCATTGTAATTGTGCCTCTACTAGTAATAAGTAGTTGTCGGACTGTTCCGGTTCAGCAACGCTTTTTGAACCCCAACGCTCTTCATCTGATTCACGGCGGCTGAAGACTTTGGATGCCGCCCTAGGGCTGCCAGGAAAACATGGATATAACCAATGGCTTTTTCCTTGTTTTTCTGGACTCCCTAGGGTGGCATAGAACCTCTCCAACTGCCGGTAGTCAAATTCTGTGCTTTCGAGTTCGGGAAACATTGCTGAACCCAAACAGTTTAGCATGTCCGCTCTACACTAGATGACTGCTGACCTTGGAAATTGACAGGAAGCGTTATCCTATTGAATGTTTTAAACAATAATTGAATAAGTTATTTTATATAAAAAAAATAAAAAAAACATAATTAAATAACAGTTGCCGATTCGGCGTACAGCTAGAACTGAACCTGTCCGTCATAGACCTAGATATGTAATTTGCAAACAAATGGATTTTTCCTTGTTTCTGTTGAGAAAAATGAGTAAATCCATCAAGCCTAATCCATTACAAATCAGTGTTGATTCCCAAGCAATTAATAGGTGGCTCTCCGCGTTCTCCGCTCTGCGCATTCTCCTCTCCTCCCGTGTTCAGGCTTATTTACCTTAGTCCTGAGCAGAGAGATATGTCATCATCAGTTATAGCCGGGGACGGCCCGCCGTTATTGTCTTTTTCCAGGTTTATGAAACAGCCGAACGCAGAGCCGACTCCTCTGCAGTTACAGCAAATGGGGCATTTTGTAGCTCTGCTGGGAGTCCGGACTGTAATAGATTGGCATCAATAATTTTAACATTACGCTGACGTCTCTTAAGGAAATCATTGGGCTGTGAATTTAAATTAGAATTTGGCCGGTAAGATACGGCGACGTGCAATCTGTACAATGGACTAGGGCGGATTTATTATGTCTCAGGCACAACACGATGCCTACTCATTCATCCCAACCCTTGACACCTGTAAAGCGGAAATTATATTTTATAAAGCTACATTGTGATTTTATATATACATGTCATGTGATGTGGCGTCAACACATTTCATGTTGCAGAATTTTTCCCAGTATGAGTACAAGTGCCAAATCTTAGTCCCCTTATGAACATAAAAGTTATTTCTAAGGGGGAACATTCGGACCTCCAACTGTTGTGAAACTACAATTCCCATCATGCCTACACAGCTCAGGGAAGGTTTCCCATCACGGTCTTAACTGGTGAAATCACTTTACTACTCTTTATCTTCCACTTTGCTAAATACATATACAGTGGTACCTTGGTTTAAGAGTAACTTGGATTGAGAGCGTTTTGTAAGAAGAGCTCACAGTTTTTCAAAATTTTAACTTGGTTTAAGAGCATTGCGGGAGGGGGAACGGGGGAGGGGCATGGTCTGCATAGCGTGCTCTACAGCACTGTACTCTGACCCAGGAAGTCTCCCTCACCTTCCAGATCATGTGTTTCCCATCCTCTCCATTCCTGCTATAATGTGCCTGCACTCACACTCAGCTATACACACTACTGCTATAATGTGCCTGCACTTACACTCAACTATTCACACTGCTGTATAGAAAAGTTTCTGTCACCTTTCTGTTCTCCTGCACAACTTTGTGAGTTTTACTTCCTGATTGGTCCATGCTGAACACCCCCCCCCCCCCACACACACACACACACACTTTCCCATTTCTGTCATGTGACCACACAGATGATTTCTTATGGGAAATTTACTTTGGTTTAAGAGTGATTTGAATTACAAGCTTAGTCCTAGAATGAATTACTGTATGCTCATAATTCAAGGCACCACTATATATATATATATATATATATATATATATATATATATATATATATATAAATATATATATATATATATATATATATATATATATATATATTTATTTATTTATTTTATTGAGGTTTATCTTCCCACTCTGCACTTTCCTTGCTCTACCCATTGCTGCACTAATATATCTTAAAAAATTTGAATCCCATATTTTGGTGATCTTTAGGCTCCGCCCCTGAGGAACACCTTTTCATGCCTGTTTTGGGGTCTGATTCGCAGGACAGTCCAATGAAACGTGGAATTGTAAGGAAGTATTTGGCTAAGTGAACACACCTCCCAGCAACCTTGTGGGATTGTCCCGTTAATGGGACTGCTTCAAGGGGTAACCTGAGTCTAGAAGAAAAGCTCAGTTACTTTCTACAGCACCACCTTTGTCCTCAGGCTGTTTGTGGTATTGCAATCCAGCTCCATTCACTTCAATGGAACTAATCTGCAAAACTATACACAAGAATGGTGCTTTTTTTTTTTGGAAGAAAGTGGCCATATTTTTCTAATCTTGGACAACCCCATTAAGTAGATTTTCATGTATAAGACATGGGCAGTAGGGAGGCATTCTACTTATTAACCTGGAGGATATGCATGATATTATAGGTCTCTGTCGGCCAGGGATGTGATCGCTGCTGCTGTAGTCGGTGGCATTGTGGCAGAACTGATAGAAACTACGTTTACACGGTAAAATGAAGCCATTTGTTTGGAAGAAAGTGTAATTATCATTAGTAAGCAGTGCTACATCTGTGGCTGCAACCTATGGGGCCTCCTGGAATAGCACTATACGTAGCTCCACAATATGGTGCGCTGTTTAAACATTTATTTAAAAGGTTCTTTTAAAATAATATTATGTAAGTGCAGCGGAAGACGATGATATTAAGCTGAGTTATGCCGAATAGAAACACCGGAAAATTGGTACACGGGGATGAGCTGATCCCAGCATATGTAAGAATATTAAGGGAAATTGAAATCTTATATCAGTAGCCTGCCACCTTTGGCTCGCCAGCTGCTATGGCATTGCAACGCCCAGCATGTAGAAATTGCAGGTTTTCTAGGGATATTTTGTTCTGAATTCTAAACCTTAAATCCTTAAAGGGCCACCAAGCATTTTATTAAAGGGGGGCTCCAGCAAAAGGGGTACTCCAGCTGCTGTATGTTCTGCAGGAAGTGGTGTATTATTTCCAGTCTGGAGAGGAGGATAGGTTTTCTATGGGGATTTGCTATTGCTCTGGACAGTTCCTGACATGGACAGAGGTGGCAGCAGAGAGCACTGTGTCAGACTGGAAAGTATACATCACTTCCTGCAGGACATGCAGCAGCTGATAAGTACTGGGAGATTTATTTTTTTTTATAGAAGTAAATAACAAATCTCTGGCACTTTCTGACACCAGTTGATTTGCAAATTTTTTTTTTTTTGCTGTAGTACCCTTTAACTTTGCAGGTAAATTAGTGGTCTGCAATCTGTGGCTCTTCAGACTTTGTATAGCACAGCATCCAATATATCCTAACAGCGTATGTCTGAAGCTACAGGTGTTCTATGAAATGACATCAGCATCATGGGAAGCTACAAGGCTTCAATACAAAACAGACCTCCACCTACCTTGGGGCATATACAATATGGATGCTGTCTATAGCTTTGCCTTTGGGCACTAGGGTCCGTGTGTACCTGCTAGTACATTGCCCCCTATAGCTACATCCATAACTTATTTCACCTCATTCCTTGGAACAACATTTCCTGATCAAGAACCCAGGACGCTTGGTGCCATTTTGAATACTTGGCTGTGCTCAAAAACTAACTCTGAACCTTTAATCCTTATAATAATATAGAGCTGCCAGGGTACATGTACAGGGTACAAAGTATTGTCATAGTGCCCAAGCACAAAGCTTCCCTGATAATAGACCTTGACCTTCTATAAAATCAAGTCTCGGAAAGTTTTTTTAGTGCTGTTGAGCAAAAGACTTTCGCCGCCTTCTGCTTGCCGGAAAACCCCTTTATTGCTTTGTGCATCTTGTTGCTATTCCAATGGTCTATAATCTGAAAGTGCAACCTCCAGCAACACCCTGCCCTTGGTCGGGCCATATTGGGAGTTGCAGTTCAGCAACAGATGGGGACATACAGTATAAATGTAATTTCATATATAAGGATAAGTTAAACAGGTGGAATTCCATGGCAGCCCCCCCCGGTGGACTCCACCCGGACATGTCAATTCTTTGAGTGGAGAGCCACAGAGAGCGGAGGCGTGCAAGGCATCCCATTGAGCCCCTAAAGCAGGCGGGATTCCGAGTGGAGTCCATGGTGGGGGTCTGCCGCGGAATTCCACCTTTTTTTACTCAGTGTGAACGGGATCTAATGGAAAGTCCTTAGGTTCTGTATTGTACTTTATAACAGGAAAAAAAAAACACGTCATCAATGTACCGAATTTTTTTTTTGTTTGTGTCCGTTATCTTAGATATTTTCAGAATAATTCCATTTTGTATGTGTAGAGATGGGCTAGACTAGGAATTATTATTATGATTATCGTTATTATTATTTAAATAAGAAGATGATGATTTACCAAATAGAAGGAAAATAATATATTCCCCTCTATTAAATATTCTGAATATCCACTAAAGACCATTGTCATAGGTAATGGAAAGTCATTTGGCTCTGGTTGTAGATTATAACATAGAATGGAAAAATGTCGTCAATATACCTCAGTTTCTTAGCTTGTTTATGTTCATTATCGTGGCCACTTCCATAATGTATCTTAAGTGTATAGGAAGTGGCTAGATACGAAATAGACAATCATATTGAATCTTATTGAATAACTGAAGAAAACTTACACAATAGAAGGAATATTCCTAGAATCTTCTCCAGGAAACATGAATATCCACTAAATACCATTCATATGTAATGGAAAGTCCTTTGGTTCTGGTTGTACCTTATACCATAGAGTGAAGAAACGTCATCAATATACCTCATTTTCTAAGCTTGTTTATGTTCTTTATCTTGGTTATATCCGTAATCTTTAGTTACTTAAATGTGTAGGAACAGGCTACATTAGGAAGAGACAATCCCATTGACTTTTTATTGAATGACTGAAGAAAACTTACACAATAGAAGGAATATGAACAGAATTTCCCTTCAGGAAATCATATGAATATCCACTAGACCCGACATAATTCACCTCAAAACCAAATCATATTAATTACATTTAATAAACTGTTTTAATTAAGTCACGCTCACAATGTGATTCAGGGAAGCTAAAAAAAAAACAGACAAAGCACTTTGTTCTAGAGAATCCTGAGAGATCGCCGCAGCCTGCATTACAGTCTCTTCAGATGGTTTCCATTCATTTTATTGCGTTTCAGGTAGAATTATCACAAGGGATAAAATCTGTAATTATTCTGGCGTATTGATAAAGTAGCACTTAAGATAAAAGACTTTAAAAAGTATAACAAAACTCCACCTACATATTAGGATTTTGGTGTGCTTTGTTAAAATGACTCAGTGTGCTTCAAAGCTACTGTAACTTAAAGGGGTACTCCATCCGGGACCCCTTTTTTTTTTACAATTGCCACAGAAGAGGTGGATGAAATTTTTTTTATATCTACTTACTTCCCTGGCCTCAGCACTGCCACCTGAATCCTGCTGCTCTGATCCCCAGTCTCAGACCAACTCAGCCATTCAGCCAACGGCTTTGCGTCTCACGTCCGGAATACCCCTTAAAGGGGTAGTGCAGCTTTTTTCTTGTTCTGCTTAATTACCACACATTACAAAGTTATATAACTTACTACACCGAACGATTTGCAAATGGTTCGCGAACGATCAAACAATAAAAATAGGTCGGAATTCTATCAAAGACCAACAATTTCTCGTTGGTTGTTTAATCGTTGTCTATTACACAAAACGATTATCGTTTAAATCCGAACGACCTAACCATTTTTTTAATGTAAGTAAGTAAGTAGAACTTATTTATTATGTTCCCACATAATAAATAACGGAGTTGCCCATATGGTTTTCAGACCTATTTCTAGTCATCATCGCATCCAAGACATAACTGATGAGGACAGACTCCATTGCTGTCTCTCTCTGCACCATGATAGCCCTTCAGATTAGTGACACGGGGTCAATGAACAACCTTTGGCTAGATATCTGGTTTTTGGCCAGACATACAAGTCCTTTTCATGGTATACAGCAACCCCAGGCTTAGAAAGTGATGTCTAATTTTAATTTCACAGTACAAATTGAATAGCTATGTCCAACCACTGGGGCATGCAATGCTAAACAGTGCTGACATCTTCTCCTACAAATGTCTCGACCTTCCCCAAAGCTCAAGGTTTCTATTAGAGATGAGCGAACCTGGAGCATGCTCGAGTCCATCCGAACCCGAACT
The DNA here is from genome assembly GCF_027789765.1 of Dendropsophus ebraccatus. Taxonomy (NCBI): domain Eukaryota; kingdom Metazoa; phylum Chordata; class Amphibia; order Anura; family Hylidae; genus Dendropsophus; species Dendropsophus ebraccatus. The sequence goes on along the minus strand of NC_091466.1, from coordinate 71,777,150 downwards.
TTCGGCATTTGATTAGTGGTGGCTGCTGAACTTGGATAAAGCCCTAAGGCTATGTGGAAATCATGGATATAGTCATTTGCTGTATCCATGTTTTCCAGACAACCTTAGAGCTTTATCCAAGTTCAGCAGCCCCAGCTAATCAAATACCGAACGATCGGGTTCGGATCGACTCGAACCCGAACCCGGTTCGCTCAGCTCTAGTTTCTATCCTTCAACTGGCTCTTATACCACTGAAGCCCCATCCAACAGCTAAAGATCGATATTAGGTGCTTGAAAAATTTGATCATTCGCGGATCGACACTGGCTACTTCTTCAATTTGCCGAACCTCATGGCTTTGAAATTTGAAAATTTGAAATTTTTTACATTTTCTGTCAACTATGTTTCTTGAAATTGCAATTTCAATGTTCCTTGTTCCACATCTTCAAGTAACAACAACACCTTGACCATTTACGTCAACTTTTTGGATGTGTATCCGAAAAGTCCGTATATTATACTTATCTCCTTATCACGATTCAGTCCAGGAGTTGCAGTAAAATCCTGCTGTTTTTTTTTCCATTTGGATTTATTAGTATTGGCTCTAACTTTTCCAATAGCACAAAAACATATTATTCCTAGTTCAATGCTTGTCTTGAAGAAAAACCTATAGGCTTTGAGGAAGTTGTGTAGATGCGTAAATCCCTTTAACAGCCGTGAAGGAAACTGCTTTGGCTCCACGTCAGATTACCTGATCTATAGATCAATAAACCATACAATAGAAGCAATAGCAAGGCTTCCAAATGCGATTTTTTTATGTCGACGTTGAATGCAAATATGCAATAAATTCATACAGAGGGACCGAAGCTCCAAGTCGTGAACCGTTTCCGTGAATTGTCGCTGGTAGGATTTACATCTGGATGTATGAGATGTATGGAAATTTACTCAACCGATCAGAGATGTTACTTGAAGATGTGGGACATCCCGTGAGTATAACGTCTTTGTAGGGGTGTCTCAAGAGTGACAGCCCACTCAGCCAATCACTGTCCCTCAGTCAATGATTTCCTGAGTGGGTGGCTTAAGACATCAAAGAGGACACCGGGAAAGTGTGGGCAATTTATTTATTTTTATTTTTTTTTTGCAAATTTTAGCAAAATTTGCTTTGTTCAATGATTACGGATTCGCTTCTCTCATCTCTAGCTACAAGCCCTGAACAGCAGGATAAAGTGTAGTGTGGCACAAGCAAAAGATGTCTAATGAAGACAACTACTTAAAGGTTAACCGGGCTTAAAAAAAACATGGCCGCTTTCTTCTGAAAACAGCACCACTCTTGTGCTCAGTTTGGGTGTGGTATTGCAGCTAAGTTCCTATGAAGTGAATTTAGCACAATTGGAATACCACATACAACCTGAGGACAGGTCTATGCATGTCTATGGTTACATCGGAGGCAAACCTATCATCCTAACCCTCATTGTTCTATGTGAATGGCCTACCTGCCTAGAGTACTGTCTAAGGATTCTGTAACTCAATAGAGGACTTGTCTATAGAAAAGCTTAAAGGGGTTATCCAGGATTAGAAAAAACACACAGCTGCTTTCTTGAAAAAACAGTGCCACCCCTGTCCTCAGGTTGTGTGTGATATTACAATTCTGCTCCATTGACTTCAATAGTGAGGACCCAAACTAAGGACAGGGGAGCTGCTTTTTTTGTAGGTAAGTGGCCATGTTTTTCCAAGCCTGGGCAACCCCTTTAATGATTCTAAGGTAGAAATAGTCAAGAAGAACCTTGGAGCCACTCTAAGCTGCATGATACCTCCAGCCACTAGAGGGCATATGAGTTTTTTGTGCTGCACATACTGTAAGATACAACAGATAGAATGTAGACTGCAGTTATCTACTGACAGCTGCTGATGTCACTTTACAGCTCAGCTTCTAGAGTCTACCATAAAGCGTGATTCTCCTGCTGTGAAGAAAGAGTGGGTGGGGCAAAATCTATATATTTTTTTTTTTTTACTGTAATGTGATAAAACAAAATAATCAATCAAATCCATTTTAAATTGGGGGAGAACTCATATATATATATATATATATATATATATATATTTTTTTTTTTTTTTCATTTTGCGCCATGATTTGCTTCCTGTACACAATCTCATCTCCAGCTTTGTTCTTATTACTTGATGCTGATTAATATGCCGAGGATGAAGGAGCTCGAAAGACTTCACCTCAAATCCTGCGAGACCCAGCTTTATACTGGCACTTATATTACACTGACTTATTTTAGATGTTCTTCCCTTGAAAATGCATTTGTATCCTATACCGCGCTCTACTGAGAATATGCAACTAAATAAATCAGGCAGGATTCTCTCCCCGTGTGAACATGAAATAGAATTCCTGCCTTTTAGTCATTTATTGCTGAAAACTAAGTCTCTCCCCCGGCTTCTAAAGAGGAAAGCAAAGGAAAAGCTCCGTAAATAAACTTTGTCGCCAACAATGGTAGAAAAAAAAAAAAATTTTTTATCACGTTAGTATGTTGTGTTCTGTTACTAAGAGATACAATGATAAGTACAGTATATAGATATGAGAGAGAGAGAAAGGAGATAGATAGATAGATAGATAGATAGATAGATAGATAATAGATAGATAGATAGATAGATAGATAGATAGGAGATAGATAGATAGATAGGAGATAGATAGATAGATAGATAGATAGATAGATAGATAGATAGATAGATAGGAGATAGATAGATAGGAGATAGATAGGAGATAGATAGATAGATAGATAGATAGATAGATAGATAGATAGGAGATAGATAGTAGATAGATAGATAGATAGATAGATAGGAGATAGATAGAAGATAGATAGATAGATAGATAGGAGATAGATAGATAGATAGATAGATAGGATATAGATAGATAGATAGATAGATAGATAGATAGATAGATAGGAGATAGATAGATAGATAGATAGATAGATAGATAGATAGATAGATAGATAGAAGATGGTAGTAGGAGTAGGTATACCATTATGCCACTGCCATTCATCATCCCTATCCAGGGCCGTGACCCTCACTTACTCATATATATATACACTCACCGGCCACTTTATTAGGTACACCATGCTAGTAACGGGTTGGACCCCCTTTTGCCTTCAGAACTGCCCCAATTCTTGGTGGCATAGATACAACAAGGTGCTGGAAGCTTCCTCAGAGATTTTGGTCCATATTGACATGATGACATCACACAGTTGCCGCAGATTTGTCGGCTGCACATCCATGATGCCAATCTCCTGTTCCACCACATCCCAAAGATGCTCTATTGGATTGAGATCTGGTGACTACCATCCGAATGTCGCAGCAGAAATCGAGACTCATCAGACCAGTTCGACGTACTGTGCGTTCAGAGATGCTCTTCTGCCTACCTTGGTTGTAACGGTTGCACTCTCACTCACACACACATACATACATACATACATACATACATACATACATACATGCACCCTCACTCACACATACATGCACATATACATGCTCAGTTATAACCTCCTTGATACTGGTCTTCTCACTGGCAGACATCCTGGCTGTGCAGGGTCAGGACCTCAGATAAGGACAGCCATAGTCAGGCAGTGGAGACAGCTCTGCAGGGGCCTTCCTGATGATGACGCTGTGCAGGCTTGTACTGGGTGTCCTCTCCTCTATCACAATCCCTGCTCCCCGGGTTTAGGCTTATGGAGGCCCCTATGTGGTGGATAGAAAAGTGCCCCACAGTATTTGTCAAAAATAGAACTTTATTCTTTCTCTCATCGAAATCCGTTTCTTACAGAGTTCTTTCCCGTATGAGTCACTCTGGTACCTGGGTTAACATTGACTCTTAAAGCGCCCCCCCCCCTCCTCCTCCACGCTGGATTTTGTGTGATATAATGACCTTCACCAGGCAACACACTAATATGCAGAACATACTATTCACTTCTGTTTCATACCAGTTATACATTAGACTGGATATTATTATATTAGACTGGATATTATTACATAACATTACAAAAGATAAAATTACCAGAATAGTCTTCAGCTTACAGTAAGGTGATGGTTTCCCCATGGTACCCTTACAAAAGGCCTTTCTTTTTTGGGTGGTAAGAGGATAGTGGAGGTATCAGATTTAATGGTAAGAAGGGACATTGTATGCAGCCTCACCTTTCAGCTAAGAGGTGTCCTATTGGCTTTAACTGTCCAGAGCAGGAGAGGTTTTCTATGGGGATTTGCTACTTCTCTGGACAGTTCCTGACATGGACAGAGGTGGCAGCAGAGAGCACTGTGTCAGACTGAAAAGAATACACCACTTCATGCAGGACATACAGCAGCTGATAAGTACTGGCAGACTTAACATTTTTTAATAGAAGTAAACTGGAACTTTATGGTACCAGTTGATTTGAAAGAAACTTTTTTTTTTTTTTTTAACTATCCCTTTAAATTAAAACACCAGGTTAGATATTGCTGGGGCTGCCAATCCCATGTACAGATTTCAGCTGTAAGTCAGCACAGTTCAGGAATCTCCTGCATGACCTATGCTACAGCCAAAGTCACTGTGCAGCCCCAGTCTAAAGTGTACCTCCATAGAAAAACAAATCGTTCTCATATTAACTAATGTTAGAAAGTTATACAGATTTGTAATTTACAATTTAAAAAAATCTCCAGTCTTCCAGTACTTATTAGTTGCTGTATGTCCTACAGGAAGTGGTGTATTCTTTCCAGTGTGACACACTGCTCTCTGCTGCCCCCTCTGCCCATAACAAGAACTGTCCAAAGAAGCAGCAAATCCCCATAGAAAACTTCTCTTTTTCTGGACAGTTCCTGACATGGACAGAGGTGGCAGCAGAGAGCACTGTGTCAGACTGGAAAGAACACACCACTTCCTGCAGGACATTGTAACGCCTGGAGTAGTGGATCCACTGGACCGTCACCAGCGATAGCACAGACCTCCCCAGGGAGCGGAGTCTAAGGGGCCGCTGGTTTTCACCAGAGCCCGCCGCAAGGTGGGATGGACTTGCTGCGGCAGGCGACCCCCAGGTCGCTACCCCTGGCTTGGTTGCTAGTGACGGCAGGCGAGGCGTGACAGGAGCAGTAGGCAGGAGATAGTGCAGGCTGAGGATAGTATACGTGCTTGCAGGTGGCGGACAGGACTCAGGAACAATGGGAAGGCAGCGGGCAAGGACTAGGGACTAGGACTGAGGACAGGAACAATGGACAAGGACTAAGGTCAGGAACAACAGGGACCTGGGCCAAACGCTATGGGAAGCATATAGAGGCTCCAACAAGAGGGACAGGGCATGCTGGGATTTATAGGGAGTGATTGGGTGCAACTACCAATAAGGGACGGACTGGCCCTTTAAATCTGAGACAGCGCGGGGACGCGCGCGCCGGCCGGCACAGACGGAGACCGGAGCGGGACGAGGTGAGGCGCCCCCCAGGGCCGAACAGACCGCAGCGCCGGGTCCCTGCACAGGGATCCCGGCAGCTGCGTGGGATAGAGGGCGGTCGCGGCGGCGGCCCGGAGCACGGGACGCCGCCGCGGCCATGACAGACATACAGCAGCTGATAAATATGGGAAAACTGGAGTTTTTTTGTTTAAATTGTAAAGTATAAATCTGTATAACATTCTTACAGCAGTAGATTTTTTTTTTCCATTGTAGTACCCCTTTGAAAAAAAAACTACCAGGACCTGGTATCCTCCCACTGATGCTCACTACTTTGTCCAACACAATGACAATTAAATACATGTTCATCATACTTAGTAATCGTGTAAAAGAAGTTTCCAGAAGCCTTACGTCTTTTTTTTTCATGAGATTCCAAAACAGTGACCCCAAAGTTGGAGTACCCCTTTAAATCCACCCTTTATAGGAGCCCTTTTTCCCCTATTGATTTTACTCTAAGTCCTATCAGTGTATGAACTTGTTGCATCATTTTTCTTCCATGGCTGGTAAGAGTCATGGCGCTGCCTTTCGCACTCTCATCACCACGCTCACTGTAAATTGATAATATCCATTAAACTTGTAGCGTTAAAATAATAGTGTACACTGCCACGGTCACACAAATACATTAAAGCGTGTCACTTTAATATGTTCCCGGCAGGATCGCCAGTTTTATCAAGCGCTTTATGGGCTGGTGTATTGAAGCACAACATCACGACCACATTCCATTTTTTCTCGCCACTTCCATGTATGCCCTTGTGTCATAAAACGCTGTACGCTCTTGTTGGGTGTACTGACCCATTCAATCTTCTTCTATTGAATTTCGGATTAAAAATGTTTGAGTTATTGGTATTTGTTTTTTTTTTGCGCTCGACAAATGAAGCAACAAAGACCAGGAGTGACGGCAATAGAAGTACATTGATACACAGAGTTTTACTTCTTTACTAGGACAAATGAATGAACGGTGTTTTTCAAATAAAAAAATAAATAAATCATTTGAAATGATTTGTTTTTTTATAAAACATGATGGGCATAAAGGGGGTTGGCAGGGCATGACATAGGAATTAGTGTTGAGAGCAGAGGCCCATTGGTTTGGTTTCAGCAATGTTCTCCCTTTCCTAGGACAGCATGCAACCATCAAATACCAAGTACTTGGGTTTGACAACGTTCTCCAAACCCTTCCCTAGGACAGTATCCAACCATCAAATGTCAACTGCTCGGGTTCTGCAACGTTCTCCAAATCCTTCCTTAGGACAGCGTCCAATCATCTAATGCCAAGTGCTTGGGTTCAGCAACGTTCTCCGAATCCTTCCCTAGGACAACATCCAACCATCAAATGCCAAGTGCTCGGGTTCGGCAACATTCTCCGAACCCTTCCCTAGGATAGCATCCAACCATCAAATGCCAAGTGCTCGGGTTCGGCAACATTCTCCGAACCCTTCCCTAGGACAACATCCAACCATCAAATGCCAAGTGCTCGGGTTCGGCAACATTCTCCGAACCCTTCCCTAGGATAGCATCCAACCATCAAATGCCAAGTGCTCGGGTTCGGCAACATTCTCCGAACCCTTCCCTAGGATAGCTTCCAACCATCAAATGCCAAGTGCTTGGGTTCGGTAACATTCTCCGAACCCTTCCTTAGAACAGCGTCCAATCATCAAATGGCAAGTGCTCTAGTTCGGCAACGTTCCCTGAACCCTTCCCTAGGATAGCATCCAATTATCAAATGCAAAGTGATTGGGTTCGGCAACATTCTCTGAACCCTTTGCTAGGATAGCATCCAACCATCAATTGCCAAGTGCTCAAGTTCGGCAACGTTCTACGAACCCTTTCCTAGGACGGCATCCAACCATCAAATGCCAAGTGCTCGGGTTCAGAGAACATTACCAAACTCGAACAGTTCGGCTTCTGCGATCAACTCGAAATAGGGATTCAATGCAACCGGAAAGAAGTTATGCGTCACCCTCTTAATGTCTACATTAGACTAAGGTCCTTATTACACGGAGCCATAATCTGCCAAATCAGGCCAATTCGGCAGATTATCGCTCCTTGTTATAAAGACACCGATCAGCTGGTGAAATGATCATTGGGTGATGGTTGTTGTTTATTTCCGCCTAAAAATCATTTGCCGATGATTCCACTTTACGTGTAATAGTGTGACACAGGGTTGCAAGGTGGTAACAGCAGTGGGCTAGCTGGTGTTTGAAATGTTTTTAAACTTGTCACGGTGGCCAGGAGTGGTGATGCCCACCGCTGGATACACTGGTACTGGGCTATGTAAGGGTAGCACAATGTGTGGGTGCTGGTGCGGCAGAAGGGAAGAAGCACAGAGACCAGGACTTAACCAGGAATAAGTTTTACTGAAAATCTTCTTTGCTAGCACGAGTCCCAGGGTTGCACAACTAGGCGAATCTCACCCCTCAAGGTTTCCTAAGTAGGTTGAGAAGATTCCAATGGAGTACTTCAGCTTAAGCGTTTTGCTCCACTGCGACTCAATCTCTAGTAGGTAGGTCCTGGCGGTTCAGAATATCCCAGGCATAGGCATGGTGTACCCAGGAGACCCCTCCTTTCGGTTCTCTCACAAACTCTCACTGTTCTTTCTTTCTCCAACTCCGACCTAGTAGAACCCCTCCCACCAGTAACTAGGCAACCTTTATAGCGGGGACTGGGACTAAACTCCTATTGCTGGGGAAAGTGCCAGAAAGGGTGAAGTGTGAAGGAGTGATAGGAAGAGAACCTGAACCAGTGATCGGAGAACAGAGAACAGTAAATAGACAGAGTTAACCCTTTTCATTCCTTTAGCTGTGCACAATAATGGACAGTATGCATGAAGATGTAGTCTTAAGAACACTGCTGCCATCAAGGAGAGGGTGAGTTCTCAAACAGTTGCACCTTTGATTTTGATTTCAGGAGGATGATGGGTCATCAGACTTGGTTTCGGCATCTTCCCCTCCAGAGCAGCGATCACTGATTTGATAAATGACTTCCGCGACTGACCGGGCTTCTTCTTTCTGAATTTTGTGCAATGTGGAATGATAGAATAATTGGGCATACATCAGTTATTTCTACTGAATTCTGCAGATTCATATGGCACTTTGCAAATGGAATAGACATTAACTTCATCTTATCCTCTCAATGTGAAAGGCAGCTCAGAGTAAATGATAAAATAAAGAGAGAACATTATTTCGACAGGTTAGATCGGGAGGTTTTCTATGCTTAGCGACACTCGCTTTTCCGTTTTTAGGACCATGTTTCATAAGGGGGAAACTTTAATGACAAATACAACTTTGTGTCATTCTTTAACTCTTTAAAGGGGTATTCCATTTAAATATAATTTTTCATATGTTGCTGCCCATGGTGAGACTAACAATTCCTTCCATACTTGTTATTATCTATTCAGTCTCCTTCCCCCAGTTCTAAGCTGCTGCTTTCTGAAGAAGAAACAAAAATCTGTGTGTAAGCCTTTGACTCTGTCTCCCCTTCCTCCCCCTCCCTTCTGAGGCGGCTGATGTACAAAAAAAAAAAGTCCTTGGCAGGCTGTATCTGCAACATTGTAGCTTCTTTATGTTATGTTTGAGTGGAATACCCCTTAAATTCTTTAAATGATTCCTTAATATAAATCTAAAGTATGCTCTGTATGGAGAAATTAAAGGGGTATCTCTACTTGTTTTTCATAACAAACTGATTAGTGGGGGTCCGACCGCTAAATCCCTAAATAGATAGATAGATAGATAGATAGATAGATAGATAGGAAGTACTCCGTATATGATGAGCATTACTCTTCTCTTTTTAGAAATACCCCCCCCCCCCCCACCGCTCCATCCTGGCTGGTCAGGGACACAAATCATCCTCATACAAAACATAGAAGACATCTCTGTCCCCTTCACCTAGTTACATTTCTGTCCAAGCAATTTCGAATTGTCTTCCCTGGCTGAGATAGCCTCGTATGATCAGACATAAGAGTACGAGCTAAGTGCTGTAGCCTAGAACTGTCTCCATATAATCAGACATCTGCATGCAAATAGACAGCCACCCGGATTATGAAGGGTGTTACAGGGAACATCAGCCAGACAAGTGCTTCACCGCAACAACCCCACATCTCTATGTATAACCTGTAATGATGGCAGAGCACCAAAAGCTACAGAAAGGGAGAAAGGGAGGGTGGATGGATAGATGGATGGATAGAAAGAAGCGAAATAAAAAAAAAGGATGGAGGGAGGGATGGGGAAGAGGCAGAGAAGGAAACAGGAAGGAAGGAAAGAAAGAAGGAAGGGAAATAAAAAAAAAGAAAGGATAGATGGATGGATGGATGGATGGATGGGGAAGAGGCAGAGAAGGAAACAGGAAATGGTATGGAAGGAAGAAAAGATAAAAAAAAAAGAAAGAAAGGATCGATAGAAAAAAGCTAGGGAAAGGTAGGAAGGAGGGAAGAAAGGAGTTAAAGGAATGGATTGATTGATTGATTGATTGATTGATTAATTGATGGACCAGGGAAGAGGTATGGAAGAAAGGAAGGAGAAATAGAAGAAAGGAAAAATGAATGGAAGGAGGGAGGGAGGAAAGGAGGGAGGGTAGGAGGAACGGAAGGAAGGATGCTGAGGATGTTTCCCCATGCCGGGAGAGTTCTGCTGTATTCTGGTAAATAAGGCTGATGTATAGTACTCGCCCAGTGTGGACCAACTGGACCAACTGATCTTCCGGCATCAGCGATCTGTAGGGAGAGACATAAGGACAGGTACCCTGTGGGAAAGGAAGAAAGAAGGAGGGATGGAGGGAGGGAAAGGGTGAGGGGAGGAAGGATGCAAGAAAGCGAGGAAACAAGGAAGGAAGAAAGGAGGGAGGGAAGAAGAATAAAGGAAGGAAGGTGGGTAAGAATGGAAGGGAAGAGTAAGAAAAAGGGAGGAAGGAAAGAAAGGAAGTAACAAGGCTGGAAGGAAGACGGAAGGGAGTTAAGAAGAAGAGAGAAGGGAGGAAAGAAGGATGGAAGGAAAGAAGAAAAGAAAAGAAGAAGGGAGAGAGGGAGGAAGGAAGGAAGGAAGGAAGGAAGGAAGGAAGGAAGGAAGGAAGGAAGGAAGAAAGGGAAGGAAGGAGAAATGGAGAGAAGGAAGGAAGGAATGAGGAATAAAAGGAAGGAATGAGGAATGGAAGGAAGGAAGGAAGGAGGAACGGAAGGAAGGAAGGAGAGAAGGAAGGAAGGAGGAATGAAAGGAAGGAATGAGGAATGGAAGGAAGGAAGGAGGAATGGATGGAAGGAAGGAAGGAAGGAAGGAGAGAAGGAAGGAAGGAAGGAAGGAGAGAAGGAAGAAAGGAAGAACGGAAGGAGAGAAGGAAGGAAGGAAGAACAGAAGATAGGAAGAACAGAAGAAAGGAAGGAAGGAAGGAAGCAAGGAAGGAAGGAAGGAGGAATGGAAGGAAGGAAGGAAGGAAGGAGGAACGGAATGACGGAAGGAAGGAGGAACAGAAGGATGGAATGAAGGAAGTATGGAAGGAAGTATAGAAGGAAGGATGGATGGAAGGAAGAAAGGAAGGTTGGTATAGAAGAATCGGATGGATTAATGGATAGATAAGGGAAAAGGTGTTGAAGGAGGGAAAGAAGGAAAAAAGAAAGGAGAAATAGAAGAAAAAATGGATGGAAAGAAAAAGATAGGAAGAAAAAAAAACAAATAAACACCTATAAAATTCAAATTCACATTGAAATTTTCCGATATAAGTGCGGAACAGCACAGCTGGCACGGCTAATATAATGAAATCCATTATCACTATGTTGTATCTTGTGTCCTACATGTAGTCATGTTATTTTACCTTGGACATGATACAAATTGCTACTTGGCTCATTTTGTCTCAGCAAATGTTGTCTGGAATGAGTAATGAATAGGTGGATGGAGAAGACTAGTCACACATCATTCCTGGCAAACTTCTGCTCACCATATGGCATATCTGTGTACATGTCAGATAGCTTGACAACAGAGGGCTGCCAAATCCTATCATTAATATACTTTTTGTGCTTCATCTGCTGGATATGACCTGGATTACGGGGATAATTAGACTTGCTTAGAATATAAAGGTTAGAGAGTCTTGTAATATAGGAAATAAAGCTGCTTAATCTTGCCGTATCGTCAGTCTTTCTTTTTTTTTTCTTTTTTTTCCTGCAGACCTTGAAGAAGAACACTCGAGACTGTTATAGAAGGGAGGGCTTTACTTATTATCCATTCTGTAATAGCGCCATATAACTAGAAAGCTGGCTGATCAGGCTTCTGGATCAGGCATCCAGCTCAAATATTCCAGAAAAGGAACATAGACAATATAGGAATATAAGCCTCCTCCAGGTGGGGCCCATCTGAGACACTGTATACCTCACCCAAGATCTTGTAGGCACAGAACATACTTATTCACATTGATGTAGACCCCAAGTGCATTGGGTCCTGGTGTTTTCCTAGGTTTGCCTGTTGCTTATACCAACCCTATTATAGGGTCAATGTCATATGTATGTTTTTGGATCAATGGAGGAACCTAATTTGATCTAGAGTAGAACATATAAACCTCCAGCATTATAATCCAGAGCCGAGACATGGTAACACTGAGGAGATCCACTGATGAATTCGGCCTGAACTTTGCATGACATGGCCGCCTTTTAGTGGCCAACTGGTGCCACGTCATGCTACAGTCATGCAAACCCTAGGCTAAAAAAATAAAGTAGACCATAGAAGAAAAACTTTTCTTCTCCATCGCAACATATGTAGACCCTGAGCTTGCCACCTAAACTTGACTTTACAAATAACCTAATAAAAAAGGAATACACATTTAGGACCTGGAGGTAGAGAACCCACCAGGCAGCTGGGTCCTTGATCTATCTAGATGCTTTATTTCCTCTGAGGTGGCCCTGAAGGGGAATGGAAATCTTGTTGCCAGTTTTCCCATTTTAGAACTGATTGCTGGTGTTCCCAACAGCAGGAGACTTTGTGGTTGACCCTTATAACGTAAAGGAGACATTATACCGGCTTTCTGACATATTTTATTGTCCAGTCCTGCCATCTTTTACTATCTATCTATGATGTATTTCTTATTTGGTTTGCAGTACCATTCCTGACCACCTGGTGTGCTGTTAGCAACATATTTTTCAGTTCAAGTGGTACAAAATACTATAGCACCACCTGGTGGCAAAAATATCCAGTGTTGTAATTTACTTTTTCAGCTGAGATGAATGTGACAAATGGTAATGCCCGCATTTAGATGCCAATATGGCATGAGACATGTTCAGACATATAGTATATTTAGCTGGCTTATCAGGAAATAGCATTTCTAGTTTCTATAATCTACAAATCTAAATCTGATCAGTGACATAAATATATAGACCAAATTAACTCTTGTCACGGCGTATGATCACATTCCCCGTTTTAGCGCCGGCTTGTGATTGACGTGCACATAATTTGTTCACAATGTGTTACATTCACTGTTACTTTTTAATCAAATCCTGTCATTGATTCCAGATGCTGAGAGTTATTATACCGGCTTTCTGAGTGACATTAAATAAAAATTATTTCATCATCGCTTTAAGAGCCTGTGCACACATAAAGTAATCGGCATTCAAATCACACAGTTATATATAGGCAAGTTTGGGGAATTTTTGGACTTTTTTCTTCTTTTAGAGGGAGATTCATCAGTGTCGCTTGGGGTGGAGGGCTGGCAGGGCATGTGCCTATGCATGTGCAATGTCAGGTGGGGTACTGACAGCTAGTGTAAGTAAAAAAGAAACAATATAGGAGGGCACCACCGGGCCATGATTATGTGGGTCTCCCCAAAATGTGTCGGCGTAATTTTAATGTTACTCTGAAGATTTTATATACCACAATAAAGTTTTGGAACGTTTTACCTACTGGAGCTGTGGATTCCATTTATCTACGTGTTGACCACCCAAAACTATATAAAAATACAACAGGACAACCTGTTCTTTTTGGGTGAATGGTGATTGGCTACAGTGTTTTAGTTTATTTTTTTTATTAATTTAAACAAGTAATTTGCCATCTGCTGGGCTCCTTGTGGGCAAGTGTATCATCACAGCTCCTCCTTCTGCCAATCTGAAAGACTGCTAGATGGGACTTGATAGAAAAACACAAAATAATCCATAAAACACATCAATATAGAGATCTGGAGAGGGTAGGACGAGGATCCAAGGGCCATACTGTTAGGTAGAGTTGATCGAACCTCGGGAAATCCAAGGTTCGATCGAACATTTTCAGACCTTCCGTATTTGATTGCTGATGCCTTCCCGGTCCATGGGAAAGGAGGAGAGTGCCCGGTAATAGGCTGAATCCCGGAATTCCAGACGTTACCCGGGCACTCTCCTCCTTCCCCACAGACCAGGAAGGCATCAGCAATTAATTGCGGAAGGTTTGTGAATGTTCAACCTTAAGTATTCCCAACCAAAGTATTGGACCCAGAAGGGCCAAATGCCACAGTGCAGCACAAAGTGCCTGGCCATATGTGTCAAACTAATGTCTAAGTGCAGCACAAAGTACTGCATCATGGCAGCCCCAGTCTTCTCTTGATGCTTTGTTGTTCTACCTAATCTATGGGATAAGAACTTGAGGACAGTAATGAAAACTTGGAGCCTCTGGGGAGGTAAGACATGATGGTCCTGATCTACCTGCACTTGCTGGTGGCTGCAGGGGAGGCTTAGTGATTAGAGATAAGTGAACCTCAAGCCTTCATCTTAACCTGAACACTTTGATAACTGGTGGCTAAAGAAGTTGAATGCAGCCCTAGGGAGTACAGGAAAATATGGATACAACCTATGGCCTATGGATGTATCCATGTTTTCCAGGTAGCCTTAGAACAGCATCCAACTTCTTCATCCATCAAATGCAAAAGGTTCAGATAAACTTAAGCGTGCTTGAGGGTATCTCATCTCTATTAGTGATATTGGGACCCCCCTAAAGTCTTGGTAACATAGGACTTGATGTTAGTCATCTTGAAGTCTTATGAACCAGTTCTGGACCACCAATACGTATGGCTGCCAGTCATAGAACCAAAAAGATCATGTCTACCAGAAGGCACCAGGAGGCCATGTACTACATCTATGTTTCAGCTATCGACCACACCGACTAACATCCAAATTGTCAAATGTTTTCAGTCTTTATATTATCGAGTGACAGACAGTAAGAGACCTTAGAGACACGCGTACGAGTTAAATGGAACTGGGAACAATGGTTTTCTATTTATACCGCAGCATGCAGATTGCAATGAAAAGATTAATATACACAATGTAGTTTGTGTTCATCCTCGTGGTCACCATCAATAATGTGGGTCACATCTGCTGCTTGTAATGCTATTTGAGAACTGCTTACCGTGCAGAAAGAGAAGAGGCTGCTGTAGGCAATAATATATAGAGAGATCTTACCAGTACACTTTAGCTTAGTAACATCCACTTAAGAAAACATGGATTCCAATAAATAATACAGGATCGAGATGTTATCTTTGGATCATTGTTGTGTATGTATAATGTTTTCATTGCAGAATGGGAGGCAACAACGGCGCTAGAGAATAGACTAAAATATTATTAATAAGAGGAATATCTGAACTTGTCTGTATATAAGCATAAGTGGCCTTTTGGGGCATGTTTACAGATAGAGGGGATACCCTGCTCGATTGTCCCTTTTACTTCCTTTAGCTTTATCTTTATTTTGGTGTCCTACTGACATTGAGGCAGTGTTGGACTGCCCCACAAAGAGCAGCGGAGAATCCTCCGATGGGCCCCCAGCTTTAGAACCTGCACTAACACTGACTGACAAGTCGATTCTCACTGGTTCTTCATTGGTGGGCCCCTAGGATTATTTCCTCTGTTGGGCCCCAGATACCCCAGTCCGACACTGCATTGAGTTTGTCTCCCTGCTAACAGCTTATTCTAGGCAGATCTGTGAGAAAACCAGATCGAGTGAGCCTCTACCTTGATGTATAGGAGAATAATTAAGTTAGACAGTTGATGGGGTTTTTCAGAGCTAAAAATATATGTGGCTGGAAAAATATAAAAAAGGCTCTATACTCACCTAGGGATGCCCCCAGTACTAAGTCGATTTAGCTACTTCCTGATATCTGATGATGCATTATCCCTTTAGAAGCTAGCAATGACTGACTAAGGTGGGGCATCATTGGTCAGTGAGAGAATCGGTGGGGCAGTTCTTGCAGGAAGAGTCGGCCATGAGTAACCAGGAAGTAGCAAAGAAGACTGAAGACTAGGAGCATCAGGGGCTGCAGGGGAATGGGGCAGGTGGGTATAGACTTTGAGACACTCTAGCCACAGCTTTTTCTCAAGAAGTAAAGTTTCAGTTTAAATTCAACACCATTGATCCTTCATTCCCCCCCATGGTAGCCCTAATACACCTTGGAAAGTTGGCCAACACCATTGAAATTGGTTGGTTGGGCTGACACATGTGTAATGTGTATGACAGATGATACCTATTCTCAAAAGAGAATAGGTATTTCCTAAGAAAGGAAATGAGGAAGCCAGGCAGCAAAGGGATCAAGGAACTGGTGGGGTTGGCCTAGGGAGCGGTAGACCACCACCACTTCACTGGAGAGTGGGTGTAAGAGTCAGAGAGGAGGCAAGTGTTACAGAAGTATTAGAAGGTGCAGAAAGACTACTGCTCCTCCTGATCAAAAAGGCACGTGTAGGTACTGGTACTGTATATTTACTGGTACTGGTAGATGGTATATTTCTGGTGTGCCGCCATTATCAGCTCATCTTTATTCTTTCGCTATAAATTCTATGAACCTAAGAAACCTTAAAAAGAAGAAGTGTGAGAGTCACGAGAATAATAACTTGGGTTAACAAGTTGGGTGTGTAGTATGGGGACCAAGTGAGGCCTCCATATTCATTTTTTGCCCTCTATGGTGTACATCCATAGTTGTCTATATGTTTAATAAATGTTTAATGCAACATATTGTTGGATGTCAGTAAGCTATACATACCTGTCCATCTTTATTTCAACTCACATCCTCCATGACCCTCTGTATGGGCCCGCTGGGTGAACTTAGCTGTGCAGCAACCACTAATTTTTCGCCCATTCGCTGGATCCACATTGGTGTCATTTTCTGTAATGTGAAACTGTCAGACATCCATTAGAAAATAATATAGATTTCAGTCAGGTCTCTGCTTGCTTGACCCCAGCATGCTTAAAGCATGATTTCTCCTATAACATTGACAACACAAAATCACGTAACGTGTCCAAAGCTAAAATTGAAGGAGTAGAGGAGACAACTTAATAGCGGTGACATTTATCACCAATACATATTTGTAATAGTCTTATAACATGTCACATAGGTGCGGTATGTCAGTACCGGCGGTAAAAGAGGATTTTTCCAACAAGGAGGCTGGAAACATAACATTTTTTATATACTGGGCTCTAATTTCAGAGATACAGTATGTTGGATAATATGAAAGTCTGTAGTGTCGGGTCCACCTCTATGATTTCCGTAAGGAAGGATCTGAGGTACTCCAAAATATGCTTTTGAATCTCGAGGAGAACCTCTCAATGTGAGACTTTGTACTTTCAAGTGCGTGACTAAGGCGTGTGAGAGTATAAATGAGAGTCATGGTCCTGGAACTGGGACATGTCAGAAGAGTAAAGTTGGTTCCTTGTACGTCTAATGACTAGAGATGAGTGAACCTCAAGCATGCTCGATTCCATCCGAACCTGAGCATGCTGCATTTGATAAGTGGTGGATGAAAAAGTTGGATGCAGCCCTAAGGAGTTCTGGAAAACATGGACACAGCCTATGGCCTATGGCTATATCCATGTTTTGCAGGCAGTCTAAGGGCTGCATCAAACTTCTTCACCCACCGAACTCTGCACGCTCAGGTTCGGATGGAATAGAGCACACTTGAGGTTCACGCATGTCTACTAAGAACCCTATTAGTAGGCATGTGACCCCTTGGTGATTGGCACTCATTTGCGGAGCCTTAAAGTGTACACCAGGCAAAATCAACTGTTAGCCTGTCAGGATGAGTCATCAATAGGTGATCGGTAAAGGGCCAACACCCAGCACCCCTACCAAAATTTTTCACCTGAATGAGGCCTGTTGATGGCCTCTCATGAGGATAAGCCATTGATTTATTTGACCTGGAAAACTCATTGAATTGGGAATGTTGGATGGACTCTCCTACTGTAGGTAAACTTGACCACAAAACAGCATGAGCTTTGTGACCATTATATTGAAGGGGTATTCCAATTTATGACATTGCGTATCCACGTGTAGTATTTGATTTATGTAAGTTGCACTCTTTCCTCGACTGTCCCTTTAACTCTCACAGAAGAGATTAGAGGGAGCAACTCACCCCCTTTCCATTTAGTGAGACAGAATATAGATAAAAGGACCCCAAACTTCAGTGTCAGACTGTAATATCTGGGGCCCACCAAAAAAAATAATCCAGTGAGAAACAACATGTCAGTCAGAGTTAGTTCCGGTTCTAAAGCTGAGGGCCCACCAAAGAATTCTATAGTCCTCCGGTGGGCCAGTCCGGCACTGCCCATCTTCAATATAGGTGATGGTACTGGATGTAGGACCCACATCTTTGGACATTTACAGTATATCATGCCATAATGATGGGGTTGGCATTTTAATATTTACACTTTAATGTTTATTGAGCAAAACTTGTATCTACAGTAAGGGGTAGGGCCCTCTCCTGATGTGAGTCGAGGCATTAACCCCAGGAGTTGGCATAATACATAAAAAAAACCAGCCAGAAGCATATGTGTAGGATGTAGAGTGCTTTTCAAATCCACCAGAGTTAGTTCTGGTTGAGGGCCCACCAAAGAATTCTATAGTCCTCCGGTGGGCCAATCCGGCACTGCCCAACTTCTATAAAGGTGATGGTACTGGATGTAGGACCCACATCTTTGGACATTTACAGTATATCATGCCATAATAATGGGGTTTCTGTTTTAATATTTACACTTAAATGTTTATTGAGCAAAACTTCTATCTACAATAGGGCCCTCTCCTGATGTGAGTCCAGGAGTTGGCATAATACATTAGAAAACCATCCAGAAGCATATGTGTACGATGTAGAGTGCATTCGCATTAGTCATTCAAACCCACCAATTTTCAACTTTCACAACCTAAAGTGTTCTCAAGAGTTAAATAGCCCCGACTTAGTCCACATCCTGAGATCATACCATCAGTCACCCGCCAGAAAAAAAAAAAACCTTCATTATATGCATAAAAGCCACTTTCACTAAAGTACTCTGGACGAGCTGATAAATTGTTATCATTCATCGCACATAAAATGGACTGTATTTGTATATTAAAACAGTACAAGGTCAACGCAAGATTCTGTCGGCTAATTTGCAAATGAACAAGCTGGATACAATAGCGGTATGAAAGCTGTCACAATGTAACCTGTATCTTAGAAAATCTTTTCACTCCTCCGATTCCTGAAAGAAAAGCGCAGATTAGCATTGGGATTGTGTTAGACACTAACCTACCGTGTATGGACCTGGGAAGAAAAGAACTGAAAGACTAAAAGTCAAATTAATAGTCAATTAGAAAAAGAAGCCTATTCCAAGTACAAATGAATTGCCGCCTAAAGAAGAAGACTTAGATTATCTCCGTAGGGTGGGAATGAATCAGAATACTCTTTTTTTCCCAGTTATTTGACCTACTTGGCAAGGTAGATGCCCAAAGATCAGTTGTAAGAAATTAGCAAAATAAACAGTAAGTGTTTAATTTGCCTACAGCTCCTCCACAGGAGAAAAGAGGTATTACACAATGTTCATTAGAATCAAGGAGCATGTAATGTTTAAATGTGTTAATAGATACTCTAAGGCTATATTTACACACTGTTAAAATGATAGCAATTTTTTCTCTTTATAATTTGTCATTATATGAAGGCCATCCAATAAAAACTGCCGTCATTTCTAAAGTGGGATCATAACCTTAAGGTGGGCATACACCTATAATAACTGTTTGCCAATTGATTGTTCAGCTGACAGTCATCTCTAGTGGTTGCTTATCTTTCCAAGGTCAAAGGGGTAAGGCAGTGATCTTTCCATCACGCCCAATTCCTATTTACACTGACATCATTTGTTGGTGGAGTGACAGGAGGGCCCCATACATTTTGTACTGACAGCCAAGTCCGTTGTGAGCAGTGAATTTGGCCAACAAAAGTATAAAGTGTATGGTGACCTTTAGTAACCACTCTATTCTCACTAATGAAGGGTTCAAAGGGTTCTTAAAGTGAAAGTACCACTAGGCACATCAATATGGGTGTTTTACAGCGCGGGGATGCCGCTGCCGCAGTCCTTTTTTTAGAACCGCTGACCAGCTTTAGCTTTGGCTGTTCAGGCATGATGGGAAATTGTAGTTTTATAACAGCTGAGTTTGACACTAATGGTCTACTCTAGACCCAAAGGTCTAGAGCAATAAGAGTAGAGATGAGCGAACCTGGAGCATGCTCGAGTCGATCCGAACCCGAACTTTTGGCATTTGATTAGTGGTGGCTTGGATGGCATGGATGTCATTGGCTGTATCCATGTTTTCCAGACAACCTTAGAGCTTTATCCAAGTTCAGCAGCCCCCGCTAATCAAATGCCAAAAGTTCGGGTTGGGATGGACTCAAACCCAAACCTGGTTCGCTCATCTCTAAATAAGAGTAATCAAGCAGTGATAGGTTAATAGCCAACAGAATCGAGCTTCATCTTTACCAGTTCCTAGCCATTCCTAGGTCCCTAACAATCCCTAACAATGGATGCCAGTACTTAGATATCCCCAGGACTTATAGTAGGGCAGACTAGTAGAACCAATAAGCATTTGCACAGGATAGAGCAAGCTTAGTGTGTCCCTGTCGCTGCTTATTATACAATTGGTCTGGACATCCAGACTATAACCAACCTTGACAAAAAAAAAAGTCAAAAAAGTTTTTTTCTTTTTAAAGGGACAACACCCATTTAAGGGGACAGATAAAATGCATGGTACATGATAAGCAGCAATACTACTATAAAGTTGCTTTTATTTGAGCGTGCCAAGATTTGTTCCATCTCTCCGTTCCTTTGTATGAAATTATTGGAATACAGTAGGGCTCATTAGAATCTTTGGATACCCGGTTATGGCTTCATAGGAGCTTGCACAGAGCTATAATATAGCAGTTTGCATGAGACCCGTGGGTTAAGAAGAAGGAGGAAAAAAGTGGAATGAGACTATTAGACGTGCACTGGATGTGGAAACTGTGTTCCATAGAATATCTTTATGAAAGGCCCCGGACAAATAAAAAAGAACAATATATCCAATTAGTTCTATGACTTTCTATAGAGCAAAGCAAGGAAGGCAAACAGCGTAATCATTAATTATGGGAGGTATGAAAGGACGGGAATATCATGGACGGGAAACGTGTAATTATTCTTTCCTACTACCTCCTGATTTCTTACTTTTTTTTAAGAATGTTCCAAGTGACTTGTTCCGGGCTGGATTAAGTGATTACTTTTTCCATAGTTCCCCCTATATTTGTATTCTATACAATTTGCTAATTTTTTACCATGGAAAATGAAACATAGAGATACAGTACCTCCATAAGGGGTCCTTCACCCGTCCGCAAAATACTGTCTGTGCATGGACAGTATTCTGCGGACTAGATATCAAAGCTTTTGGTATCATCATTCATTATGATACCGGGAGCTCTGAAACTGTTTAGATTTTTGGGCTACTGTACCGACACACTGGGATGATTCCGGAAGTTCTGAGTTCCGGTGTGAATGGCCTCTAAGATATGTCTTCTCCCTCTCCTCGAGCATCGTTCTAACTTTGTGCTGTCTCTTTGATGTTCCTCATTTGAAGGTTTGAATGAGTTGACAAATAGGCGTTGCCATCCGCCTTGTCAGAAGGGTATGTCTTTACCCAGTACAACACAGGGAAATTTGATTGGGCAATCTCATTCATAAGTTGACAGGAGACATAACTGAGGAAGCATTTTAAAGTGAATGTACCACCTTTACATCGCTTTTCTAATATTTGCATGGCTAGAGCAGTGCCGGAGTGGGGTTGCCGGTGCCCCAGTACGGCACCAGTTATTCCCGGGCACCGTCTGGGGGTGAAGCACTGGAGGAGAGGCCAGCCTGCCCCCAGTAGGAGGAAACTCCCACCACTCAATGACGCAGCTCCACTGATTTTAATGGAGCCGCGTCACAGAGGGGAGGGGGTTTCATCACACTGGTGGTGGACCGACCCACCTCCAGTGCTTCACTCCCGACTGGTGCCTGGGAATAGACAAGTGCTGTATGCAGGAACTGGGCCACGGTTCAAAAAAAAGGACCGGCATCCCTGGGCCAGTGCCACTCTAACCGTGTAAATATTAGAAAAGCGAGGTATCGGTGATACATTCGCTTAACCCTTAGGCGACCCTGGACGTAATCTTACGTCCAGGGCCGCCTCCCCGCACTCAGAGCGGGGCCGCGCGGCGGCCGCGCTATGAACCGCCGCAATCCCGGGCGCCTCATGCAGCCCGGGATCGCGGCTATTAGCGGGCACGGTCCGATCGCCGTGCCCGCTAATCAGGTAATCGGAGGCAGCTGTCAAAGATGACAGCTGTCTCCGATTACCGGCTGCAGATGATCCGTGGTGGTATAGTGGGGAGATCGCTCCTCCGGGATGTTATCCCGGAGGAGCGATCTCCGATACTGAAGCCGGCCGGGGACCGCTCCAAGATGGCGCCGTCCCCGGCTCGGCACTCGTTTACTTCCGGCTGCAGCAGCCGGAAGTAAACGAGTGCCTATCTCATGGATCTCTGCAGCATATCTATGCTGCAGAGATCTCTATGAGAGATCAAAGCACTTATACTAGAAGTCCCCCAGGGTGGCTTCTAGTATAAGTGTAAAAGTTAAAAAAAAAATGTTGTTAATAGTAAAAAGCCCCCTCCCCTAATAAAAGTCTGAATCACCCCCCTTTTCCCAGGTTATAAATAAAAGTAAATAAATAAATAAATAAACAAACATGTTTGCTATCGCCGCGAGCGTAATCGCCCGAACTATTAATTAATCACATTCCTGATCTCGTACGGTAAATGGTGTCAGCGCAAAAAAATCCCAAAGTGCAAAATTGCGCATTTTTGGTCGCATCAAATCCAGAAAAATTGTAATAAAGAGCGATCAAAAAGTCGTATATGCGCAGTCAAGGTACTGATAGAAAGAACACATCATGGCGCAAAAAATGACACCTCCCACAGCCCCATAGATTAAAGGATAAAAGCGCTATAAGCCTGGGAATGGAGCGATTTTATGGAACGTATATTTGTTAACAACGGTTTGAATTTTTTACAGGCCATCAGATACAATATAAGTTATACACGTTACATATCGTTTTAATCGTAACAACTTGAGGAACATGCATAACAAGTCAGTTTTACCCCAGGGCGAACGGCGTAAAAACACATTTCCCCCAAATAAAAGAAATGCGTTTTTTTTTCAATTTCACCACACTTTGAATTTTTTTCTGGTTTCGCAGTGTACTTTATGCAAAAATTCAGCCTGTCATTGCAAAGTACAATTAGTGACGCAAAAAATAAGGGTTCATATGGGTTTTTAGGTGGAAAAATGCAAGTGCTATGACCTTTTAAACACAAGGAGGAAAAAACGAAAATGCAAAAATTGAAATTGGCCGGGTCCTCTAAGGGTTAAAGGTTTTTTAGAAATGTTATTGAGGACCATAATTGTTCACTAAAGTAGACATACTGATATTTTTGTGCATCATTTTATATAACTACACCAAAATATAGGGGATAACTAGTGGTTGGACCCCCTGTGATATCAAAAATGGGGACCCCAGTCTTCCTGTAAAATAGAGCATGAACAGAATGCTACTATTCTATTCATTCTTTATGGGGGGCCGGGAAATGGCATAGTACAGTGTTTTCAGCAGATTCCATAGAAAAAGAATGGATTGGTAGAGTGCAGGTTCCATTTCAATAGGAGACTGGGGTCTCTATTGTTGAGATCACAGTGGTTGAATCCCTCTCTATAAACAAGTTGACCCATATTCTGTGGATAGATGATAACTTTCCCTAATGGGTATAGCCCTTTAAAGAGGTTATCACAAGATTTAAGGTTATCATCTCCTCCCACTATGGGATAGCTAGCTGATTGGTGGGGGTCCAACCACTGGGATTCCCTTGACTACAAGAACGAAAGTTCCTTTTCCTTTAGATTTATTAAGTGCCAGCACCTCCATGAACTGTTTATGGAACCTCTGAAGAAAAGAGAGCCCAAATATATTCAGCTATTGGTGGGATCTCTGTTCTAGTGATCAAGCATGGGATTCCCATGATCAGCCAGTGGATAAGTAACAAATTTTTAAAAAAAAAAAATTAAAAAAATTGAGAACAAAATTTTTGAAGGAAGATGCCCTACCATTTTCCTTGGGCAACCAGTAGTTATTGATAGGGGACGTTAAATCTGTTCACGTATTGCTCTATACTGGCCGCTAATGGTGAAATGTGGTATTACCAATAGAGGCGCTAATCACTTAAGATAATGGTGCTTGAGGAGGTCAGAAACCCTTTGGTCACATAAGGCAGCGCAGGGACCACTAAGCTTCACGTTATGCCTTTGGACGCAGTCACGATGATGTCTTATTTGGACATTTAACAACGTATCATTATAGATGACACAGTTCCCATATGCACATTTTTTTTTTCCAGGCTTCAATTAGACCCTAGAGTCATTAAATCCTATTTCTGGTTCTTTCCAGATTCCAGTGGCTCATCAATAGAGAGAGGAGTAGAGACACTTGAGGAATTGTTCATCTATAAGTTGCTCATTAGAATTAAGGAACATTCTCTGAACAATTAGCATATATTATCATACAAGGTTCCTGAAGGCTTCCTGCCCTCCAACCTCCCCTTCATCTTAGATAAAAATATACATCATAAAGTTCCTCTAACACAAAGTCAAATCAAATGAATTGCTTCTTCCTGCGCTGCATAAAGTGCAATGGAGATATGAAATGTACATCTCATAAAGGCCTATTGTTTTTTTAACTGTGCATTTGCATTGCAAGGGAATTTTTACACTTTTTACAACGTTTCAATATATAAATCTACATAAAATGAAGAGTAAACTTGCAAATTCTAAACTTTACTTATTTTACATTGGCTTTTGCATTCCATCCTGGTTTCTTCTCTATTCATATCGGTCAGCTTCACCCATCAACTTTGCTTGTATTTTTAGAGATCAGCGATTACATTTCTTGGTATGTTGTGTGTTGTGATAAAAGAATTTTTATCCCATTTGTGTTTCCCCTGATGAACTGCAAATGAAACACGTCGGGGTCAAATTTTTTTGAGTTTTGATATTCTACTAGTTGTGAATGACATATATGACTCTTGCTATTTGGATACAAGTGTAGTATCAGGGGATGAGGCTTAAACACGGGTTAGGTCGACATACTGTATGGTATCCAGTTAATTTATTTAGTGTGTAACTGACCTTTGAACTGTGCTTGTGTCTTGGGTCACAAAGAAAATCCTGTTATTCATGTTTGTGGTTTATTATTATTATTATTATTATTATTATTATTATTGTCTTTAAGCATATCCTATTTATTATTAATATATATATATATATATATATTTTTTTTTTTTTTTTTTTTTTTTTTTTATTTAATATGTATTTCTTAAGATATTGCTTATCATAGCAGCATGTCACATGTAACATGCCTTTATGATAAGCAATACCTAAAGCAAATCCTAACCTGCTCACAAAATAGGGTTCCTTATACAGGCACGGTTATTACACTGGTGGATTTTTATGGTTATACAGTCCTATCAACATGCTGCTTATATTGTTTCATGGTTCTTTAGACTTTTTGGTGCACAGATACGACCACCTGCTGCTACTCTTCTGCTGAATACTGAGCCTCCCCTCTAAAGAGAACGTCACTACA